>NC_056674.1:50292954-50594545 GCF_018350195.1 Panthera tigris
TGAATGTGCATTAATGTTGAAAAAACATGAGATCTTTTGGAAGGTTATCTAATTCATCATCCAGCTGTTCACTGAAAGAAATCAAAATTGTATTAGCCTGCCAGAGGCACCCAGGAAAATAGAATCGAAGTGTAAGGCGGTCTGATTAGGATTGAATGTCAGTGGACCAGGGCCTCGACCCGCATTGCCTTTCCCACATTGTCCTGATTTGGGGAGCCTGGAAACACACATGGGGGCATGCGCCCGCACACACACACCACCACCACCACCACCACCACCACCACCACCACCACCACCAATGCCCAGAGTATGAAATTTTGACCAGTGAGAAGGTTGGAGCTTTCTGGAAGGGTCTGATTACAAAGTTAAAATACCTGTGGAATTAAGCAGTGTTCTCCTGTCTATGTTCTGGGAAATAATAGCTAAGAATGAGGGCCTAATATATTTAAAACATACCAGAGAACTATCCCTGTCATGGGAGATACAGTGCACTTTAGCACATTCACAGTTGACATGCTCTTAGAGGTTCTGTAAATAAGACACCTGTTGAATTTTGTTTTGTTTTGAAGCCCAGTCTTTCCCAAACATACGCATCCAACAGGTATCTTATTGTGAACCACTTTGAGCCAAGCCATGTTCTAGGTACTATGGATGGAGGGCACGGAAGGTCTTTGCTTTCATGGAGCTCATTTTCTAGTGGGATAAGATAAACAAACAATAATCGAACAGAAGAAGACCCCAAATAATGAGTAATATGAAGAAAATAAAATAGGCAATAAGGTGTGGGGGTGTGCCAGGTATACTGCCTTTGCAACTGTGATTAGCAAGGGCCTGACTTAAGGGGTAATATTTTGACCAAAGCCTAAAGGGCAAGAAGAGCTAGTTGTGCCAGAGACCTTGCGGAGAGAACTTACAGAGCAGCAGAGACAGCTGGTGCAAAGGCCCTAAGCAGCACTGAGCTTGGTTGTTCTAGGGGCTCCAGGGTGGCATAAACCTAATGGAGGGTGTTGTCAAAGAGCGTATGTTTGATAAGGAGATTGAATTTTGTTCTAAGTGGTAAAGAAAGCAGTCAGGGTTACATGGTTTGATTTACCTTTAAAATTAAAACAGTTTTTTAAATGTTTGTTTATTTTTGAGAGAGAGAGAGAGAGAGCGAGCGCGAGCGCGTGCAAGTGGGGGAGGGGCAGAGAGAGAGGGAGACACGGATCTGAAACAGGCTCCAGGCCCCGAGCTGTCAGCACAGAGCCCAACACCGGACTTGAACTCACTAGCCGTGATGTCATGACCTGAGCCGAAGTCGGATGGTTAGCCGACTGAGCCGCCCAGGCACCCACCTTTAAAAATGTTTTTGACTTCTCAGAGAGGAAGAGACTAGGGCTGCATACGGGGTTGGTGACAGGGAACAGGAGGACAAAAAAGGTGAGGACGAGGTCATTGAGATAATTCTGGTGAGATGATTCTTTGTTGAACTGGGTGGTCATAGCTGAGAGGAAGAGAGGTGCCCAGATCTGGGATAGAATTTGGAGGTGCCATCACAGAAGTGCCTGTGGTGTGTGCGCCTGAGAGCTGGTGTATGGAATATTGGTGGAGTGGGAGCAAGAAGTAGGGAATCGATTGATAAGGGGAGTCAAATCAAATTAATTTGACTATGAAACACTGAGCCTTTAAAAAAAATGTATTAGAAAATATTTTGGCCAAATCATAAGAGGCTCTTAAAAGCTGAGAATAACCTGAGGGTTGATGGGGGGTGGGAGGGAGGGGAAAGTGGGTGATGGGCATTGAGGAGGGCACCTGTTGGGATGAGCACTGGGTGTTGTATGGAAACCAATTTGACAATCAATTTCATATTAAAAAATATTTTGGTAAATGCTGCTAAAGGGATATTAGTGAAATGGAAAGAAAAGTAGGTAAATGAGCAGGCTCCCTGTATATAGGTATTCCTAATGTGTTTGCCTTTTTCTTATGCAGTCTACATGAGGCCGGCCGTATTTGTTGATCCAGTCAGTCATGGTCAACAGACCTACCAAGAGCGTGAATAGATCCCTTATTTTGTTCCTACATTTGCTGATTGTTACAGTTGAAAAAAAAAAATCAAAAGAGGGGAAAAGGAGAAAAAAAAAGAAGGAGGAGGAAGGGAGGATGGGTAGTGGAGGAGGAGAAGAAGAAATAAAAAAAATATAAATTATTGAGAGCAACTTCCACTTCCCCTAACTCTTTCATATATGAAAGCGTACCATTCGTCATGGAGGAGAAAAATAAAGTGCTTAGATGTTAGGTGCTCTGGTGTGTGGCTTTTGCAGGTGAACTACGTGGTAGGCAGATGCATCCTGGTTTTGCGGAAGGAGGGTAGCTCTTGGTCTTACCATACAATAGTTTTCCAAATACCAGAGGGTTATTTTCTACCTTTCTGACCTTTCATTTCCTCATCTGCACTTTGTGCCAGCTTAGCATCATTCTCAAGGTCTTTCCAGCTTTCAGATTCTAGAGTCTGTAAGTCTGATTATAGGTCTTCCCAATTGTTATTGCTTCTAATTTCCCTTAACAGTTTTTCTTTTTTAATACAGGCACTTTTGTGTTGTTTTTTTTTTTTATTAAATCACTTTGACGTACCGGCAGTGCAGTGCGTGAGGTTGAACAGCCTGTTTTCAGAGTGTAGTTCCTTAGTTCTGAACGGGTGATACTTTTGTTTATGTTATGAAGAGGGTAAAATAAAACAGTGGAAACAGGTTCCTAACTTTTATCATTCATCAGTGACTAAGCAACTTCTTTGCTGAATCAGATCCTGCTTTTTTAACGCGGGGAGAAGATTTTCTCAAAATTTGTTTGTGCCATTCACAATGTTAATACCTTTTAAGTATAATTTGCACTTTATAGAAACGTTTATTGAGGGTATCATGTTGAAAGCTGGCTTAATGGGGAAGGTGGAATTTCATCTACTCTCATTATAAAGAAAAGCTTGAGCAATCGTGACTTCTGTGTGAAAGAGGGACATTACAATGTAACTGGTAATAATGATTTTCTTGGAGAAGGCAGCCATTTTTATAGTAAAAAAACAAATCAGACATTGCTTGTGGACACTATAGGTCACAGGGTAAAATGGATATTCTCCAAATGCATTGATTTCTTTCTTTCCCTTTTCTTTTAGGGCTTTTCAGGAAATGCAAATGCAGACAGTGTTGTGTACTATAGACTCCAGCCTTCCATCAAAGCCCGATTTCTGCGCTTCATCCCTTTAGAGTGGAACCCCAGGGGCAGAATTGGAATGCGGATTGAGGTGTTCGGATGTGCATACAGTAAGTGTTTGTTTACCCAACACACTGACGTAGATATCAAAAGAGATGTTTTAAGAGCCAACCTGCACACCAAAATTGACTTTA
This sequence comes from Panthera tigris, assembly GCF_018350195.1. Classification (NCBI taxonomy): domain Eukaryota; kingdom Metazoa; phylum Chordata; class Mammalia; order Carnivora; family Felidae; genus Panthera; species Panthera tigris. The sequence continues at coordinate 50,296,332 of NC_056674.1, forward strand.
TAGCTATGTAAAGAGATAGAAAAACAGGAATGATCTTTGTGGAAAGCTTGTGTGTGTGTGTGTGTGTGTGTGTGTGTGGTGCGCACTCGCCCGTGCATGGCAATATTGACTCAGTATTTAGTGTTATATTTTAAATCAGAAATGGAAGCGTTTTATAGATAGATCAATCCCTACGGAGATAGGTACGCACAGCTACCTGTTAATGGACATATGTGAATCCATTTATCCAAATCTAATATTATTAACTAGATCCCAACTTGCAAATATTAGAGTTTCCCCCTCCATGGACTGTATCTGATGATGTTTCACTTAGGCACCCTGAATTTCATAAAAGATACAGTGTTCCATTTGGTATAACCAGTCAAACGCTAGGCACCAAAGAATGTTGGTCTCTTTAGCCTAAAAATAATATGCCATGTAACTCACTTATAAATATGCTGTGCCCTCAACATAAATTCATAGAAAAAGTAAAGACCTCTGCTAAAATATAAAATGTGTTTGAAATACTTTCACATAAAAAATGGTAGAAACCACAGATTTCACTTAGTCTCCTCTTAATGAAGCATTTTATTATATCTTTTTGTGGGGCAGGGGCCTAAGAGTTATTGATAGCCTACCTCAAGCCACACCATCCTGTTAGATGCTCTTTTATTATGGAACAGTGAGTTAGTTAACATGATCTACAATTATCAGATGAGCAGTCTGAGGTTTGGAGAGATTCAGTCATTTGCCCAGTGTCCCACGCCTAGTACACGGAAGAATCCGGAAAAGAGCCTGAGATTGTTCAGTTCCTCTATATCACTATTTAGCTAAAAGCTAAAGCTTTTTAGCCACTAAAGCTTTTGTCACACGTAGTTTATCACTTTTTGATGTAAGTCCAGTTAGGTTCCGGTTCACTTCATTTGCATGCAGGCAAGATAGGTCGTGCACAGGACAGGCGACGTGTTGACGTTGTTGAAACTGTGTCAGACGGACAAACTGTGTTGTCCAGACTGCACATCTCCTTAAGTAGTTAGTGATGTTCCCGGCATCCTTCTCTCCCATCAAAGGTAACTGACTGGCCTTTTGTTCCCATCGGAGCCTACAGAATAGCGATCACAGTGTGAATATCAACAGCAATCATAATCATAGCAATAACACTAATTTTAATAGTACTAAGTCTTTGAAAAATTCTAGAAGTAGCAGCGTTTTCTTGAGTGCTTATTACAGCATTACATGAACAGTTTATAATTTTTTTAAAAGTCCAGGTAAATATTATTAGGTTACTATTCCCTTCCCACCGCCCCCCCCTTCCCGCCACTTCCCCCCCCCCCCCCACCTTGGCAAAAGGGGAGGCTAAAAGCTCAGGCACTAGGACTTGCTGAAGCCATGCTGATGGGAAGTCACAACGCGGGATTTGCAGCCGGATCTGCCAGACTCCAGAACCCACGTGCAGGCTTAGGCTCCATCCAGCTGTTGATTCGCAGAGATGAGCCAGGGAAGCGTACTTCTTACCATCTACCCACTTACTCTCTTGTCTCCAACAGCTCAGCTTAGCTGTTCCTGTTACGTGGTACCTCCTCCTTCGCAATGATCCGTTGGAATAAAATCACCCTTTAAAAAAAGTATCCCACCCCAAATTGCAATTCTGAAACACAGAACTCAGACAGTCCGTCTTATCTGTGTTTGGGTCGTAGAGTATAGCAAAGCCCACGCTGCACCCTGGATACTTAGCAAAACAGACTTGAGATGCTTTATATTTGTAGTTGCATCTCTACTTACTCAGAGCATCCACCTTGCTAAGTATTTATTTATCACAGTATAAAAATAGCTAACAGTTCTTGAGCCCTTACTCTGTGTCAGATACAGTTTTTATAGACGTTCTCATTTCATCCTAAAAATCACCCATTTAACAGAGTCTTAGAAATATTAAACAGGTTCCCCAGTTGTACACCCTTGGTACACATTCAATCTGGGATGTAAATTCAACATTCGTTGAAAAAGGACTACTGACACTGTTTTTCCAAAACTAAAGCACCGCTCATCATGTCCCCATGGAAGGAAGGGGCTGCTGAGGAACAGGGTCCTTTGAGTTCTTTGCTGCCATATATGCTTCATGATGACCCAAATCTCCCTCTACTCTCATTGATCTGCAACCCTGTGGAACATTCTTTTTCCTGTGACTTCATTTGCTGTCTCTTGCAGTGAGCACATTGTCCATGCATTTAATCAGCTTCCTGTTTTCATTGACCCGCAGTTGAAGTAACGGTACTGAGAGCCAACAAGATTTGAAATTCAAACATAAACACGTATGGTAAAATGGTATGACAGGACTGAGTGTAAAATGGCTGTTGTATAATTTTGGATAAGAGAAAAACTAATAAACAATGGAAACGTATTATCATAGATAACCTAAAAGAACCTCAAAATGGTTTGGGTGTGAGTCCCTTCTTGAGTGAATTTGATCAAATATATTTTAATTCTTCAGTTACAGTTATATTATCCACCTGTTAATAGTATCAGCCTCACAGACTATGAATTTACTGAAGCATGATTCTATGTAATTATCATTTATTAAATAGTTAATAGGTATCAGATATTTTCTTTTTAGGCGTTTTCTGAGTTACTCCTAATAACACGGTGAAATAGGGGCATGAATATTACCACTTTATGCAGGAGTAAGAGGAGAGGAACAGAATTGTCTGCTGCATGAGCCCCGTGGCTTGCTCTGAGTTCTGGTACAGAAATAAGTGGGGACCACCAGCCCCCCTTGCCCTCAGAAGGAAGAGCGGCAGGTGCTATCTGCACAAGAACACAGCTTGAAAGATTCTGTGTGCCACTCCCCAGAGTAGCCCAGATCCGAGATCAGTCCGGATTTTCTTCAGATACACAAGGCCATTCTCCTGCAATCCCTTTAAAAAAGGACAAGCAGTGTTGGGGAGGGTTCAGGGTCTCTCTCCTAGATCCCAGTCACAGGACTCCTGAACATGCTGGCAATTAAGTGAGCCTCTTGGGAAAGCCCGGAGGCCTGCATGCAACCCACAGCCTTTGTATCCACATGGCTGGCACCAAGTTAATGTGACTTTTTTCTGGGCTTTGCCTGAGCTGCTCACTTAAGAGTGCTATATACCAGGGTGCTTCAAGTCTCCTGACCCGGGGGAAAGTGAACTTTAGAGAAATTAAGAACTTTGTCCGCATTACGCAGACTGCCTGTGTGAGATCTAAGATTTAAATTCACATCCATTACTTTCCAAAGCCAGTGCTCTTGACAACTCTATGAATCATACATGTGTTCGCCTTTTAAGTATTTATTGACACTTGCTGAAAGAGAACTCTACTAGGTATTGGGTGTAGGGAGAAATTCTAAAATAATGTAGATTTCTTAGTAAATGGGAATTATTATGTATAATTGGGGGTTTTTTTGTATTCTAATCCTAGGTTTATTCAGTACAGTCCTTTTGCTTTATACAACAAAGCGCAAACACGACATTATCTAAAATACTACATAGTTACAAAATGCAAAGCAAAGTTTATAGTACTGACTGTACAATAAAAGCCAAAAAAGCATGTACACATTGCCAAAGTAATCTACAAGACCACCACCGCGAATAACAGCTCCGGCGCGGGGATCTGTGATGACCCTTGCGGAGCTGGCTCTCAACTTGCTTGTTAATTTCAGAGAGAGAAAGGGAGAAGCGGGGTGTGGGGGTGTGCGTGAGTACTTGTAAAAACAGAGCCATTTGTGGCAACAAACATGAGGTGCTTGACCCCTAGAGGTCAGAAGAGGCAATGTCATAAAAATTACACAAACTCAGTGTAACATATGGTAGCACGAGTGTAGGTTGGGAGGAATAAAATGATTGAGAAATTGAGTGTAAGTGTAAGAACGCTGATAGCAATAGGTTTGAAACTGAAGTGCAGTTATTTTCACTTGAGAGGCTGGGAGGACAGTCCAGATAGGGGAAGGGGCGGACCCTCGTCAAACACAGAGACAAGAATTGCTTGGAGGATGGGTTTTTATTGGAGAACAGTCATTCAGGCTGAAAATAAGGGCACACACATGTCAGGAGGCTTCTGGTCTCATGTGTGCAAGTAACAGTAAGGACCAGAGCACCAACAATCAGGAGAGAGGCTTCTCTTGATTCACATCAGACTCAAATATACTGAGGATGTGGATTCAGAGATCTCAGTGATCGCACATGAGGGTCCCTGAGTTATCATATTTGAACAAGCATCTGGAAAGTGGTGCCATGTGCTGAGAGGGGCAAGGGAGAGTGAATGAGCTCTGAAAGGGCACAGGAGAGAGAATTAATTGTACTGTTGACTTAACTGAATTCAAGCCTGGGGAATTCGGAAGGTTGGAACAGGAAACCCTCTGAGTTGAAGATACATAATTGAAAGCTACATAAATATCATTGTTATTAAATCATAACTTTCCACTTGCAGAATTTCTGGTAATAATAACAGTATGAAGTGCTGTGTTTGGACAACTGCTCATGTCTTTGAAAAGGACAAATGCATTTCTATCATCATTAAAGCAGGTCTTTAACGCTGTTTTTCAGGTAGCGTGCATTTTTATGCCACCCCCCTCCTTGTGCCTAATGCGTGTGTCCGCTGAAGTTCTAGGTAGCTGCTCTGATGAATATTGTAGAGACAGTGGCTATTGTGAGAGCCACACATAATTTTATTAGCCTCTGTCCGGGTGAGTTAGGGCAGTAACTTGTTATGAAGGTACATCAAGTGAATGGAAAATCCATATCAAAGAGCATGTTCTACTTTTATGTCGGAAAACTTGGAAGTTGTTTCCTGAGTAATGAGAGAAGTAGAAGCTAAATTTTATGGGTTCAAAGAGAAAGTATAAATTTCAGATGCCTTGGCCATAGCAGCCGTGAACATGTTTATAGATCTGGACGAGAGAGGTAGGTAAGGAAATAACTCATGGAAGAAAGAACAAGAAGAGAAAACGTTTCGTGGTAAAGAAACACAGTCTACAGAATGTCCCAAAGGAAAGTAAACAATGGTAAACAAAGGCAGAGAAAGGAGACAAAACTGAGTGAAAGCAGCTCTGTCTGAGATGTCCTTGGGGAAGTGGCCATTAAGCCACAGGAGATAGTGTTCTTTAATGGTGGACGAATTGCTGTGACAGTTGCCCTCGGTATAAATACGGAGTTCCTTCCCTCTAGTCTTGTGTAAACATCCTCATTTTGCAGTCCGGGATCTTCCTTTCCTCATCCTCAACAGAAGAAGAGCATCCAGCTTCCCGGCCGCACCGAGCACTTTCCATTTCTTCCACACGCCATGATATCATGATTTTTGTAGACTTGGGATCTTTGCACAGTGCCCAGGGCAATCACCACACGTGGAGCCTTCACTTGTCTACCGAGATGAGTCTTTCATTCAGCACCTTTTCTCAGCATAGAAATCACTGTCTCTGGCAGCTTCTCTGACACCTCACTTTTGGGTCAGAGGACATTTCCACCTGCTGCTGGAACAGCCATTCTGCTCCCCGTCGTACCATGCACACATGGTACTGTATTGTAGTCAGCTATTCCTTCTTTGTCCTGAGTCTTCTGGATAGGTGCACGATAGGGAGGTAGGGTTGGTGAGCCTCAGGAAGGCTTTTCCCGTCAACCTGGAGGCACGTGCAGGCCGTGAAAGATATGACGTAGACCACGGGAGAACTAAGAAGGTTGGAAGACAACAAACACATAGAAGGATAGAAACTACACAGGATATAGAAAGTGTTGTGTTTATGTGCTTAAATCCAGACCAATTAAGAGAAAATGATGGATTCTGTTTAACAATGGAAGTAGGTCAACAATTACAAGACTCAGGCCAACTTAATAAAAATATGCTTTTTATCGTGTAAAAAATATTGGAAGTTGGAACTGCTTCTATCAGATTTTAATTTGGAAAACACATTAATAGGAAATGCAAGAAAGTAGCCTGAGAAGTGCAGCTACTAACACTGAACCGACTCTGAGTTTTCTGTCTATTCGGGACCAATCTCTTACACCACATGTCTGGTTAGGGGGAGAAATGAAAAGCAGTAAATGTGTTAGATTTACTCTAAAGAATAGTTATAATTGAACTCAATACATATTTATGAAGCAGCTCCCCCATGTTAACAGCTAAAAACTTGATCCAGGTGAATTACATACAATCCCTGCACTCAGATTGTTTATCAGCTGATACCGTAGCTGAGGAATCCGAGCTTATGCCAGAGTTTGAAAAAGAAGATAGATTCTGGTGGGCCTAAAATCAAAGAGGATAAATTCTAATTCTTTGAAAAATTGATAGTCTTAAGATTTTAATCTGCTGATAAATGGGGTTATATTAAGATGAAAATTAGGTGAGCTATTAGGATACCAGAAAAAAAAGAAGCAGCTATAAAACCCTCTGGGATTATGTCACAAGAACTCAGAGCCTGCTGAGGAGGCCCTCACTGACCAAAAATGGAAATGTTGTAGCATCAGTAAGGATAGTAACTACAGTTCCACAACATGTTGAGTATGTTTAAGTGAATGGGTTCATGACAATACTAAAAAACAAAAATCCAATCGGTTACCTATGAGAGAGGTGAAGGAACCAACTCCTTATTTTGAAAACTAGTAAATGAAGGGAAACATCAAGAATTTATCTCACTTTTCCTATGTGGTCTGTACTTCAAGGTACAGATCAAATAGAAGATAACAGGGCATTTCTCTTTAAAGGTATATTCCAGGTAATAGGTAAAGAGGGAAATAAGTAAACGGAATTAGCATAGTCCCACTTTGCAACCCTAAATAAATTAATAGACCAAGTCAATGACTATAAAAGTTCACAATCAGATGATTTGCTTTTCAGTACCGGTCACAGAAGAGTCGCTTTTATTGGACTGTCTTGCTACAGCTGGAATCACTGGATAGAAAATATACATAAAAAAACCTCCTTCAGGGTTCTGAAGTTCAGCTTAAAACAGGATGAAATTTGACAAGAGTTGATCTTGAGAGAAGGAAAGCAAATTTTGAGAGATCCACGTTTCACTGATTTTTTCCTAAAAATGCATCCCAGTTGCAGGGCATCATAATGCTCAAGCAGAAAAGTAGCCAGAGTTTACTGGGCTGTGGAGGCAGGGTCCAGAGTTCAGCGTTGCCAGAGTGGCTAGAAATTTAGGGTAGAATCCGGAAAAGGAGGGGGTCAGAGAGGGAGGGCCTCAACTCCCACATAAAAACTCCCCTTCGGTCCTCGGCTGATCCATGACCTGCGAATGCCCAAGATGGGGTACCAAGAAGCTCAGGAGAGAGCGGGATGGGAGATCCAGGGGCTGAAGATTTCTACATCTGCCTAATGCTGGAAGGAACACCTTTGGAAAAAATCAATCTTGCCAATTTACAGGGATTGTGGGACATGTTGGGCTCTTAACTGAAAAGCCAGAGGGCGTTGCTTTAGGAGTAAAGACCAATCTGTGGACCAATTGATATGTCCTAGGGCTAAGGACAAAACCAAAGTAGATCCGTCCCAACAAAACCTGGAACCAAGCTTTCACAGGGTCAAGGTGATCCATGGACCTCTTCCATCTCCTTCCTGCCACCACCATCCCTCCCTCCCCGGGTTTCACCCTCCCCCCCTTCCTCGCCCCTCCCCAAACTTGTACCCTCCCCAAACTTGTTCCCTCCCCTTCCCTGCCTCCTCCTCCTTTCCTGATCCTAGACATTCACAGAGGTGGACATCTACTCAGACTAAGTTTCATTTCCTCAAAGATGTTGTCCCCAGTCAACAACCTCATTCAAATCTCCCTGTTCAAAACTCCCGTGCAACCTGCCCTTTTCCTTCATGCTCCACTTAACAGTTTGTAAATATATCTGTACACGTGGGGTGAGTTGCTTGATGTCTTTCTTTTCCTTCAGACTGAGGGATCCATGAGGACAGAATGTGTTCACTGTTGTAACATCAGCTCCTACTGTAGGAGTGGACACAGTAGATGCTCAGTAACTATTTGCTACATAGAGAATTCAGAAAAACATCCAGTTAGCCATGACGAAAATGGAAAAATGAATAAATGTATAGAAACCACAGATTTATTACATTCCTCCAGTAGCAGTTGATTACATAAGTGTGGGGTAAACATGTCGGCTGTCGAATGTTTGTTATTACTAAAGTGATGATAAGAGCATACAAAATATGTAATAAATTAGGCATTTTGATACTTCCATTTGAAACGCACAGCTTTTTGTGTGGTATGAGAAACTGGAAGTTTTCTCCACATATTCCAAATAAGGAAACTGAGAATCCATGTTTATGTGACTTCTGTGGCATTACAAAATTACAAACAAATATTAGAAACAGAAATACAGCTTATGTCCTCCAATGACACACTGAAGTGTCCTCGAGGTAGTAGATGTTACCCACTTCAAATCTATTTAAAATGTTCATTTAGATTGATATTTGAGTGGCAGTGGGCTTGTTTGTTCCTATAACCTCCTGGAGTGTTATCACTGACCTTAATTCAGTCTATTTAAAACCATGATAGTAAAGTCACCTTTTGCCTGTGGTTATATGCAGCCCTTGATCCTGTACCTTCTTCCTTTTTATTGTATTAATTTTGGTTGTTTTAAACTTAAGAGTGCCTTAAATCATTCTGTGTTCTTTTATGCTACCATGCAAAAATAGTCCAGCCCATTTCCTGTTGATTTCTCAAGTGCTTGGGCTCTCCTCGCCATCTCTTCAAAACCCAATTCAGTAATGCAGATCTCAAGTGCCCATACATCATGCTATTGCTTTAATATTTCACTATATAATAGTTTAACGGTGACTCAGCCTGATTTATGTTTCTTAGAAGTCAAAATTGGACCTGTGTTTAGAAATTCATAGGTAGTAACTTTCAAATAAAGAAGCAGTATGATCAGTATTGGAGACTGACTTTCTTGTTTAGCCCAGAAGAGTTTGGTCGATCGTTCTTTCTCCACTTAGAGCCCTTTTCTCTGTTTATATTTTTGGGGTGCTTCCCACAGAATTCATAGAAAGCTGTCATGTCTTTTTCAGGAACTCTCTCATGACCTTTAATAAAGGCAGTTTTCTCTTATTCAAGGATTCGTGTTCCAGTTCATGCGTTTTCTCTTCCAGTTTTTCTCTTTTACATTTCTTAGCCAACTGACCTCATCAGTGATGCAATGATTCATAGTTAATTCACAGAGCCAGTTTCTCTCCAAAACATCTTTCAAGGACAAGCCGCTCCCATGTCCAGTTTTCTTCAAGTACCACCTACGTGTAGATAAACATATTCGTTTTCCATGGTCCAATTCAGTATGCAACGAAGTTACTCATTTTCAGACAGAAGGTTTCTTTAACCTTCTTGTTCTTCTTGTCAGATAATCCTGATGCTGTCATCTGCTCAGGGGTCGCTCAGGAACCTGTTTTCCTGGGTGTGGCTCTAGGAGCTCCCAAGCTGGTGGATATAAAGCAGAACCCAGGATGTTGGATGCTTCTGGAAACCTCACAAGATACTCCTCAGTTGATTCTAACATGGCTAGACCATGGAGCTCAATTTAAGAAAACATGCTCCTGTATGTTTTTTTTCTTAGCAATCCACTTGGAGTGGTAGGGACAGTGTTGCTTTTTCAAATCGCAACCTCTCACATTTTGTGAAGCCTCAAACTTTGGAGCAGGGGTAGGATGTAGGTGTGAGGGAAGGATACCGGGTCAAGTGGAAGATGTTACACTGAGGGGTGTATCTGCATGTGTCATATGCCCAGGTAGAAGAACAATTTGCTGCTCGCATAGGTAAATCTGCAATTTAGTTGACATCCTTCTCACAGGCTGAGTGGATCAGTTCCTCCTGCACATGTTAGAAATCATTCAGACCCAGCCCTGACGCAGCAGCAAAGCTCTAAGCACTGGCCTGAAAAATCACATCTCAGGGATGTGTGTCTTTCCCATTACAATGGAAGCTCCTTGAACAAAAATGTGCTTTGTATTTATGCATTGCTGTGTCTTCCCCTGTTCACAGGGAGCTCTCCATAGATACGTGCTTGCAGAAAGGGGCGCAAGTAGGCACTTCAGCAATACCACTTCTGACACAGCTCCCTGAAAGAAATTTGAATATTTTTATTGGAAATCTCTTCGTTCCATGGGAGATTGTATTTCTGAATCATGCAAATAAAGCAGACTGTACCTCTTTCCTGGGGTCACGGGGAGAACTGATATGAGAGTAGGGCCTACAGTCTTTGTGAGTCTCTTCTTTCCTTGATGCCTGCTATAAATGAGAAGATTTGAGATGGAGGTATTCACTAAGGAGGATTCAGGTCACCGACAATTGCCATAGTGAGTCAGCTCAAGCATTAGCTGACAGACAGAGAAAAAGCCACAGAACCCACAGATGGCTCAAAATCATTCTTGCTGCATAACCCGGCAGTGACATTGATAATGGAGCATTCCTCGTGCTCTTCAGAAATTCATTATTTTTTAAAGAGTTCAGTTTTAAATACACCGAATGTATGTGTTAAACTATTTTTGCTGTACCTCTTTCCCTGCCCAGTGTTCTAACAATAAGTAATAGCAGTAGTTAATGTTTATTGACTTTTAATTCTGCACCAGCAATTCTTCCAAAAATTATGCAGATAGACATTTGTGCAACAATCCTGTGAAGAATATACTATTGTTATTCCCATGTGACAGATAGGAAAGGGACAAAGGGGTGGAAAAACTTGTGCCACAGAGGGAGTAATGCCCTGTGACCTGTTACTATGTTACATTATGGGACATAGGCACTTACAGTTGTGATTAAACTAAGGTCGTTGAGGCAGGGAAAGTAGCCTGGATTATCTAGTTGGACCCGATGGAATTACAAGGTTCTTTACAAGAGGGAGGTGAGAGGATCAGTCAGAGAAGGAGATGTAACTGAGAAACAAAGTGGGGGATTTGAAGATGCTATGATGCTAGCCTTGCCCATGAAGAGAAGTCGTGAACCGGGGAATGCAGATGGTCTCTCCAAGCTGGAAAAGGGGGAAAAAGGGATCATCTTCCAGAGACTTCCGAAGGAAAGCAGCTCCTGCCAACCCCTTGATTTTAGGACTTTTTGAATTCCCAGACTAGAAGATGGTAAGTTTGTGTCGTTTCATGTGACTGAGTTTGTGGTCATTTGTTACATCAATAACAGGAGACTCATACAGTTGCCCAAGGGAGGGTGAAGGTGCAAATCCACGGCGACTAGTTATCCTAACTCCTGGGCTACCCTGTAATAAAAAAAACTATCAAAAATGTCTCAGAAGGGGGCTAGCCTGAGGAGGATAAATGTGTCAGAACAATTTGCAACTTATTACTAGAAAATTAGAGTTTATGCCCTCCCTCTGGTGAACAGGATGTGACAGGGTCACAATATTAATATTGATGGCAATCTAATCATTAAAATATAACCTGAGTGACAAGCCTACTAATGAACAGATTTACAATTAGAAAAATAATTCTTTCAGTCAAGTAACACGTCTCCTCCTACATCGTTGGACTGTGGGTCTTTGGCTGTTATAAATTTTGTTAACTTCTGATTTCTAATTTGTATTACAGCCAATTGTCTAATACCTCTGTTTTTCCTATTTATACATTTCAACCGGGTATAAAAGATTCGTTTTCTGAAAGTGTTTGGCAAAAGATGGGCATAAGTGTGATTCTGTTAACTGAAACATGATTATTACTTGGATGCTTAATTTAGTGTTTCTAAACAAATAAATACAGAGTTAGATTACTTTCATGAATGGCATGCATTCATTATATCTTTCATAGGTTAGTTTCAATATAAGTAAATATTGTTATGAATCATCTGAACTTTTCTTTTGTGAGAATGTATTTGCATTGGTAGTGTCCTTTGTGGAATAGCAAAAATAAATTCACCTTGAATGTTACTGGTGACGGCTCAGACGTGAAATGTTGCTTCCCCAGCCAATGATGTGAAGCCCAAGTTGAACTTTAAAGGTTAGTTGGGGCGCCTGGGTGGCGCAGTCGGTTAAGCGTCCGACTTCAGCCAGGTCACGATCTCGCGGTCCGTGAGTTCGAGCCCCGCGTCAGGCTCTGGGCTGATGGCTCGGAGCCTGGAGCCTGTTTCCGATTCTGTGTCTCCCTCTCTCTCTGCCCCTCCCCCGTTCATGCTCTGTCTCTCTCTATCCCAAAAATAAATAAAAAAACGTGGAAAAAAAATTTTTAAAAAAAGGTTAGTAATGTTGAAAGTAAAAATTTCAAAAACAAACAAATAAACATGACTTTCATCCAAATACAGAATAAATACATATGAAAGATTAATTAAAGAAGGAAGCAGAAATATGGTAAAGCTAGTTGAAAGAAGATGCAAGAGACTGAGTGTAGATAGGAATCCTGGAAAGTATGTTGGATTACTATCACTAGGTTGGGTACATAAATGGTTAATGTCGAACAGGGCACTAAAACCAAAAGCTTTTATTTTCTATCACACAGAAGTCATTTGTATTTCCACTGGGAAAAAAATTTACAAATTAGCATGTAACTGAGCACAGTCTGGCTCTAACCCATAATAAATAGTAAAATGAAACCTTTATTAATTCACCTAGAATTAAATAATCTTTAGATGGACTTGTGAGAAAATGGTCCAATATGACATTGAAAGGAAGTGAAATTATTGCTTTGGGTTATATCCAGTTTTTCCAGTTTTTCTTAACAGTGGGTAAGACCATTTTCAGGAGAGACTACAAACCTATCTCTCCCACCAGCATCCTTGGAGAGATAGATTCTCATAATGAATTCAAATTAATTCTCTCTGTGTCTCTCTCTCCCTCTTTCTCTCTCTCTCTCTCTCTCTCTCTCTCTCTCTCTGTCTTTCTCAAGATTCTTTTTCATATAGTTCTAGATTTTTATATCATTAACTGTATGTGCCACAGCACAGAGTTTTGTGATTATTGCTTAAAAGTGTATGCTGCTTGTATTTCAGATATGTTGTGTAAATTGCTTTTTATAACAGTGACTTATATTAGACCCATTATAAGTAAGTTTTCTATCTAAAGTAATACTGTTAGGAGTCATCCTGAGTTTTTTCTTTTATGATTATTCTTGTACACATATTGCACACATTTAAGTTGAAGTTATCGTATACTAACATTGTACTCACATTCTGAATTATATTTAGCTTTTCTTCCCTGAAGATATTGTTCATACACACACTGAAGTCCATGATGGTGTGGCAGCAAGTTTGTTGATTTCCCTACTTAAACTACTTTCTCACTTATAGACCCATTTTCAAAGCAAGCCCCACTCCTCTTCCTCCTCTGAGAGCTGAGTTACTGACTGTTTCTGTATTTCTTTTCATGACGGTAGAGGAGAGAAAGTATTGGGAGAACGTCTAGGTCTTTGGGAATTAAATGTCCTAAGAGTAATTCTAAGAGCTTATGGGGACACGTGTAGGACTTGAAGACTGTGAGGAGTAGAAAGGTTAGTAGTGAGGTTTCTAGATCAGAGAGGTGAGTTTCCCCAACTACCTTAACTAAAGAGCCAGTCTTCTGTTGACCTTGATCAGTCTGTCTTGGTTGTTCTCTTGCTGAGCAGTGTCCACCTTCATGGAATGTCAGCTCCATGAGGGCAGGGGGCTTTGCTGGTGTTGATTACTCTCTCGATCTCAGCATCCATCACAGGGTCTCACAAACGATTTGCTGAATAGATACTTATTGTTTCTGAATGTCTCAGATTTCTTAGTTAATATCCATGGAGTAAGAAGATAATAGGTAAGAATGAGAGAAAATGGCAAGTGGCTTCGTTTTAAGAGATGAAGCAGTATACCATTGCTTTAGACATCAATTGTCTGACACATTTTTCACTTTCCTTTGTTGCTGATGGAAATATACAAGGCACAAAAGCTTTAGGTGCCATGAAGGATGATTATGACCATTATAATGTGATAATAATAATAGCGAAGAAGAGAAAGAAAGAAATAGTGGGGTAAAGTAACACAGGCTAAACCTTTATTGGAAAAAAAATTCTCTTGGTAGCTTATTCCAAAAATAGACTTTATCTAAAGTAAAATCATTATTATGATGGTTGCCTTTAAGCAATACATTAACTCAGAGATAACTGCATTGCTCCAAATGTATCAGCATTTAAAGTCTGTCTTATTGGAATTTTTCTTAATTTATTGTAATCCAATAATCATAGAACACATTATTTGTATTTGACACAGAGTTATGTTTTTACCATGCACATTCATTCAGCTATATAACAAGGAATAATTGTTCAGTTAACATTATTCTTTCTACAGAATGCAATGTTTATTCATGTGCATTTGGTGAATGAATTCTTTATAAGCACATTAACAAGATGTGGAAAAATCAAACCTCTGATTTTTCAAAAGATAGCTGCATAAAATAGTTGAAAAAAGTTGGGGGTGGTGGTGAATATAAATGGTTCACATTAAATATGATGGATAATCTGAATGAAATGTATATTTGGGCATACAAGTAGCTGTAATAATTTTGTCAAATGAAACAAGACGAGTAAACTTTAATGTCATTTCATTGACTGGGAAAAGTCAGCTAACCGGTTGAAAAATAGCTTCATTGGGTTTCCCTAACTTCTTCATTTATTACATAAATGTACTCGCAAAGGTAATTGCCTTAAAAAAAATCTTTGACTTGCGAAACGTAGAAAACCCTGCTCGGCTTTCTGAGTATTATCAGTTCTATTTTGTGTCTGTTGTTTGGGTGCAACTGATTTTGACAGATATGCTGTTATGTTACTGGTATAACATGACATCTTTTTTCAGATGAACTGAATAAAAGTGATCTTGACAATGAGTAGATAAGACACTGTCAGAAAGCTGAAAAAACATGTCAGTGTCACAGTTTTGACACAAATGCAGCAGAAAAGCCCTTATAATATCATTAAGTGACTATCTTTCCAGTTATGCTCTTTAGAAGACAGAAGATAGCATTGCTCTTAAATACTATTACTTAGCCACAAAAATAATAAAACAAAGCACAAAGGTCAGGTTAATATATACTTGAGATGGCATTTGATGAGTCTGATGGATGTGTTTAAATTTTTATGCAGATCTTTTATCTATAGCATGTGTGAGAGAATTTTTGAGATATCAAAACCATTTTTTCAGGAGCTAAACACCGTTTGCCTTCAGCACTTCAGGAACATGATTAAAAATACTGATGGTGAAATATGCAAAGTGGTTGTGTGGATATTGATCGTAACCTTTTTCTTGATTTTATTTTTTCATTGAATGAAAAGAAATAGCTTTCAATAATAGAAAATTAGGAATACATTTTGAGATGTATTTCTAGATAATGATTTTGTAAATAGGTTAGCAAAGACTAAAATGGAATCAATCCCAGGCATCACGAGGGAATTAGACACGAGCTTTTATTTTCCCTCATGATTGGCTTGGAACTTAACTATACGTGCATGTGTGTATGCACAATGCTTTATATATGTATATATGTGTATGTATATATATGTGTGTATATATATGTACATTCATATGTACATATATGCGCATTTAAAATGCTTTAATAAAAAGTATATTTATCCTTTAGAATGACTTTTAATGTCTTTGTCTTTAGGATCAGAAGTGGTTGATCTTGATGGAAAAAGTTCCCTTGTCTATAGATTTGATCAAAACTCCCTGAGCCCAATAAAGGATGTTATTTCTTTGAAATTTAAAACTATGCAGAGTGATGGAATTCTGCTCCACCGGGAAGGGCAAAATGGAGATCATATCACGTTGGACTTACGAAGAGGAAAACTCTTTTTACTTATTAATTCAGGTAAATCTATTTGGCGAAGTGTTTGACAGTCTGGCCACTTAGATATCACTTCAGTAACTTTATGCTTTTATAGCTTATCGTATAACAATTAAGGTGCCTTATTTCCAGATTCAGGGGCTTATATGTACACCAGTATCATACTTAGGTATAAAAATGGTTCCTATTTTGCAAATTGTACAAGATCCTCATTTAAAATTTTTTTTAATGTTTTATTTATTTTTGAGACAGAGAGTGAGCAGGGGAGGGACAGAGAGAAGGAGACACAGAATCTGAAGCAGGCTCCAGGCTCTGAGCTGTCAGCACAGAGCCCTATGCAGGGCTTGAGACCAGGAACCATGAGATCATAACCTGAGCCTAAGTCGGACGCTTAACCAACTGAGCTACCCAGGCACCCCTGCAAGACCCTCATTTGATGTTTCTTTTGCTTAGTGCCGAGAGAACTACATAGCTGTTTTCAAACATCATGAAGAAAGGGATGAGTCCCTGAAAAATACTGAGCTAGTAAAAATAATGAAATTGTAGCAAAGATACATTTTACTTTGCAAATGGCATGTGATGGGAAATACTAATAAAAAGAATTAATGGTGGAAGAAATTCCAGCAAGGTTGAGAGGATATTATATTCAAACTCCAGGTAAATCCATGCCAGTGTTTCGGATGGAATGCAAGGAAGAAGATTGCAATTATGAGAGATCCTGGTCCCCAAGGGGAAACTTTTTTTTTTTTTTTAGACTGGAAATAACGGTACTGTTGTTTTTTTCTCTTCTAAGGTGAAACCAAACTGCCCTCTGCTCACACACTGATCAATCTCACCCTGGGCAGCCTGCTGGATGATCAGCACTGGCATTCAGTGCTGATCCAACGGTTGGGCAGACAAGTGAACTTTACAGTGGATGAGCACAGGCACCGTTTCCACGCCCAGGGAGAATTCAGTTACCTGGACCTTGATTATGAGGTGTGATAGTTATGTTCCAATTAATGCTGATTTTTACAATGTATATGTGGCGCAGCCATGCAAAAGAAAACATACTGTAGAGGCAGCACCCCTTCCCTCTTTCAGAGTAAATCAAAGTCCTGGTGACATGTTTCCCAAGGTGACCTAACTCACAGTAGCAGATTTGAGCATATGCTACTGAGGCTTTGTCTTTCTGATGATATGTTAATCTGTTATCAGAGAGAGAGAGAGAGTTTTCTTTTTTACCTGAAATGTATAGTCACAGATTATCACATGTAGGAAATCTCCAAGAGATCATATTACCACCGGTAAATACAGAATGTGTTGCATGATTTTTTTGTGCGCTTTAGGGTACCCTCAAGCAGTGTAGATTTATGGAGAGGTTGTAGTAACTAATAGATTAATTAATTCATTATCAATCGATTCAAATGCACAAACACCAATGTGTGCCGGAAATACATATAGAACAAAACGCCATTATAACCAGTTAATGTTATTAAACAGAGATTTACCATGGATATAAAGAGGCATTTTTATTCATCAGCCAATAAACATCCAGATGTGATTAGTAACTTGTAAGAATAATCAAGCTCTAGTGTAAATGAAAACTGAATGCATGTAAATTTGTTTTCGAATCTGCATTTTAATTTTTTAAAAATATCCATATGAAATTAGCAACATGGCAGTGTAGGGTGATGAAAAATTGATTTATCTGTGATGATTAAAGCTATAGTTACTAATCATAATTATTTAAGCAAACTGTCAGAAAATCACTAAACAATATTATTGATGCCATTTTTCTTTCTAAGATCAGCTTCGGAGGGATTCCAGCACCTGGAAAATCAGTGTCATTCCCCCATAAAAATTTTCATGGGTGTCTAGAAAATCTCTTTTATAATGGAGTAGATATCATTGATTTGGCCAAGCAACAAAAACCAGAGATCATCACTATGGTAAGAGAATCTTCATATAAATGAATGAATGAAATTGTGTTGCTTTTTCACACAATAAAATTCCTTCCCTTGGGATTCCCACTTGATATGATGTGAGATTACTCTCTCTCTTTTTTTAAGAGATTACTCTTTTAAAAATTTTCTCTGCTTGGCAATATTCATGTAAGGGATTAATTCTACTTAAAGCAATTATAAATATCACAGAGCGTGATTATTTTATTTTTAGATGAAGTAAAACATTTTTTTTTTACAGTTGATAATTTCATTTTGTTGTGACGCTCTTACTCCAGGGGACCAATTTCCTTTGCTCTGTAACTACCTTAATAAGATATGCCCTGACAACCTCCCTTAATCAAGGGAATCAAGTTCCTGGAATCAGATAATATCCATGTGTATTAGAGAGGCATTTGAAAAACTATATTTTGCCATGGTCGTTCATAACAAGTAAAAGAAACAAACAGGCCGTTATGACACTGCCTCTGCCAATCTGTCCCAATAGCGATGTTGGTCAGGCTGCGTTATATTCTAATTGCATAAATGCAGCAGATTTTAAATATAACCGTATTGGTCTGGGGTCCGTCAGGGAAGTAGCACCACTACGAGTTTTAGGAACAAGGGATCTCTTTTAGGACTTGGATCTTCACATTTGTCAGAGGAGCTGAAAAGTGGAGGCCAGCTGTCTGGAAGAAGAGTTAGAACAGGGTGAAGGAAAGCCAGCTCCTCTGTGATCATCCCTCACTGTGCTTGTATCACAGGAAATAAATACATAAATAAATAAACAAACAAACAAACAAACTCCCATGGAAAAAAATGGCTGGCATTTCACTTTTGCCTCAACTACCACACAAGCTCCGTTTTTGACTAACTTTTAACCAGAAGCAGCCAGGAAAGAGGATTCTGGGAGACACGGTTTCCAGCTTAACTAGCTTCATGAAAGAAGCTTCAAGAAAGAAGCTTCATGAAAGAAAAGAAAAACGTAGATCCTTTTCGATACATTTCTTTAATGGTTCAAAATTCGGGATATATAAATTCAAGCTCGTGTTACATCAGCCAGTCGCAAAGCACATCACGGGAATATTTATTTTCTTATTTTTTATTCCTAATTCTCTGTGTGAATTGATGTTATCTATAGGAATATACCATTCAGAAAGATTTTTAGTTATACTTGGATAAGAGGGAAGATGACTTAAAAGGAAAATCAAAAAGCCGTAGGTAGATGTGTGTGTTTCATTGGCAAAATGAGCTTCCAGAAACTGCCCATGCAGCTAACACCTACTTTTCACTGGCAAGAGGATTTGCTGCTTGCGGGGTAGCAGGCCACTGTCCAAATGAAGCATCAGACCAAACTGCCGCTGGTAAAATGTTTCCAGTTTTACGAGGTTTGTTAGTTTATAATTGCCTTTACATTATGGGTCAGCATCACTTACTCTTCAGCTTTTATTTTCCATTCACTGGGACAAGATATTTGTCCACAATGAAAGCTAATTCACTTTTAACAGGATCACAACATAGCCAAATATCTTTGTTTAACCAAGACTAACTGGTTTAATTCCAATGTGTATCCTTCTAAGTACAGTTGATTTCATTGACTTTCCAAATCTGTGTTTGGAAAACATGCTGAAGAATATTTTCAGGAAAAGTAAAAACCTTTATCTTCATTTCTGAAGCCTGTTAAGGAACATGTTTAACTATTTCTAAATAACTCAGGGCGCAAAGATTTTTTAAATCCTTAAATATATACTTTACTAGTTAGATAATTTTTATACATAGTATTTTAATGAAAATTTATGCAAGTCTAAGGTGTCTTGAAACTCTGTTTTAAAACTGTTAGATGAGAAATAATACATGTAAATCTGATGACACAGGCATAACAAGAAAGAGCCAAAAATGTTTAAAAAATAAAGGAATGTTGGGACGCCTGGCTGGCTCATTCAGTAGAGCATGAGACTCTTGATCTCCGAGTTGTGGGTTCAAGCCCCACGTTGGGTATACAGGTTACTTTAAAAAATAAAAAATAAAATCTTAAAAAAAACTAAAAGAATGTAAGTAGTACATTGTACATTGTAGTATCCAAGAAAAAAGGAAAGATGGGCTGATGCTATAAAGAGACCATTCTGAGGAAAGCTAGTCCCAAAGAGCCACAAACTCGTGAAAAATGCTTAGATTCGCTATTGGTCAGGTAAATGCAAGATAAATGAGAATGATATATCACTTTGGCATTTTGTCATTGAACTTGTGCAAATTTAAAAGATCTATAATACCTATTCCTGCCAAGGATGTGGGGACAAGGATATGCTTGTATATTACCGGTAGAACTGTGGAGTATTTTAACTTCTTTTTGGAAAAGAAGCTGGAAATATTTATTAAAACATGTAAGTATATATAGTTCTGCATTTAGAACCCTTTTCCGTAGAACTGAAAATATACAGAGGAGCATACCGAGTTATTTATTACAGTCTTCCTGGGAAAGACAAAACCTGGAAACGAGGATATATATATGGATATATATATATATGAAATATGAAAAAATACAGAAGGAAAAAGAGTAGCTCGTTAATATTGGTTATGTTATGGGGTGGATTAGAACCAAAGGCAGCAAAGACGAAGGAGAAAAGCATTTTCAGCCAGAGCCCAAGGAGTAGAAATCCAAGAGAAGATACGAACAAAGAATTGGCTTAAATAAATTTGTATTTAATTCAGTCACATTGAGTTAGATGCCTTTACAGAAGTTGAGAGCTGGGGAAAAATGGATTTCACCCAGAGCCTAGGGAAAAGTTTGCCTGACCGTGCTGTCACTGGATTTTGAAGAACCTTTAAGATAAATGGCAAGGATTTGAATTTTCATGTTGATAGCCTTTTGTTGTTTTAAATCAAGGGTAATTTGAGATCCATAAACAGCCTTTGTGACACTTCAGTTTCTATTACTAACATGATGGGAGTCATTCTGAAAGCTTTTTCTTTTGCTTCATTCTCAGGGAAATGTGTCCTTTTCTTGTTCGCAGTCACAGTCTGTGCCTGTGACTTTTCTCAGCCCCAGGAGTTACTTAGCCCTGCCAGGCTTTTCCGGGGAGGACGAGCTGTCTGCTACTTTTCAATTTCGAACCTGGAATAAGGCAGGACTTCTGCTATTCAGTGAACTTCAGCTGGTTTCAGGGGGTCTCCTCCTCTTTCTTAATGATGGAAAACTAAAGCTGAATCTCTACCAGCCAGGAAAATTACCCAGTGACATCACAGCAGGTAATAAGTGTATTCCTGCAGGCACAGCGTATGGGTTTGAAAGATTTCATTATCTCTCTGTCCCTTTTCCATAAACTTTTATGCATAACCAAAAAAAAAACTAGTGTTTGTTCAATGAATGAATACTTGAGTTAATAAGATTATCAGGACTCTTCCTTCGAGGACCTCGATTCTAATTTCCTTTTAAGTATGGCTTCAGCCCTAGCCGTTCTTAGTAACCAGAATGATAGTTATGGGGGAATAGAAATTTCCTTTCATGACCCTCTTCCCACTCCAGATAAATCCACATATTCTGAGGAAATGTGTTTTGGGAGAAATGCAAAAGACTTTGAAATGGGCCCAAAAGTTTACTGGGTGTCTTCATGGGAAGACCAGGCTTTGTCTAACACAGCTATTAGCCTAATCTGGTCTGTGAGCGAAAAGGAGTGTTTCTTGGATCTGTATTTCTCTGTCTGTGTGTGATGTAAAACCCAAGCACTTAGTCAGAGTAACTTCACTTGCTGATATATTCTGTACAGAGTTGGATATATTGGGGAGGATGAAAAGGTTTGTGCAAACTTCTCCATTTGGGTACCAGAGGGGATTCTCTCTACTTCTAGGCAATACGGTTATCATCTTAATGATTAGAAGTGCTATAATTAAGGAGACTGTATGAGTGTTTGGAAAATTAATACCTAATTTAGGTCAGCGCTTTGGGTGAGGGATATTTTTGCCTCTTCATTAAAATTATGTAGTTCTTGACAAGGGATCTCCAGCACGTTTTCATACACATGGAATAACACCCAAGCCAAGCAACTAGAGGTCACATTGGGGTGAATTGCTACATCAGTTTAATAAATGATCTTTCAAAAAAATTTAAAGATGCCATTGTACTACTCCTCTATGTTAACTATGGCCAAAATTAATCGCATATGAGAGGAAAATTGGCAGAAATACAGTTGGAAGCTAAATATAGGAGGAACAAGTGTGTAAACGGACGCACAAATACCTAGCCTTTACGTATTGGTGTTCAGTCTGTCGCTGCAGTTTAAATGTGGGAGCTGAAAGTTCGATATTAAATATAATTTTTAACAGCTGCTGTGTTGTGACTTTTTCATGTAATGCTCAAAATGTGGTGGATTTGCAGACCTGACAAAAGGAAACAAAGGAAACAAATTAATCAGTGCCATCTAAATAATTAATAGGCTCCCTAAAATGAGGGCCCCAAAATGTAAGCTTCTCATTAATGTGTCGTTTATTGTGATTTATTTGACATTCTAAGAAGTGGTTGTATGCATAGCCTTGTTTCAACACCTTAAAGAAACTGCTTCAGTACAGTGTACTCTAGTGAGCCCCATGAAGCTGGTTCATTCTAAACACTTTACAGGCATGAATATGTAATAAATTACTAGGTGTTGAGTCTATATAGAATACTCTGATTTGAAAATCTTTAAATTAATATTTAAATCCCTATACAGTCTAATCCACTGTGGTGTCATAGGACTCAGTGTAATTGTTCTGTAGCGAATAACAAGGAGTGCAGACTATGGATGAATGACGAACACCAGGCTAGGAGAAATTGTTGAACTTCACATTACACAGGTGGGCCTTGACCTACCGACCCCCAACTCCCATTTTTCCCCGTTTCTCTTAAGATACTAATTTTTGCCGGTTTCAGCCAGGCAAGCACCTTTTGCACTTGAAAGGGGACTCTGTAAATGGTAGTTGGGTAGGTGGTTCATTTGTACAAGGCTCGAGAACTAAGTCATTTGTCAGAATGTATTATTATGACTCCTTAAAGGGAACCAAATACTTATTGGTGGATTGTTACCATATCATGTTGAAGCTTGCCATTTTATAAGGATGGCTCAATTTTTCTTAGCTACTAAGGTATAACTTCCCAGTCTTACATGTTTTAAAGAATCAACATTTTTATCTTTTGCAGTGGCATAAAAATTAAATTATGCTGTGGAAGAACTGAATTGTTCAAATCTTTGAATTAGCAGGATACATTTTTAATGCGCTGTATAGTTTGGCACAATGTCACTTGGAATTCTTTGAAAATATTATGTCAACCTATATCATTTTGAAATATTAAAGATATTAGTCTAAATTATAAAAGATATTAGCTGGATTACAGAATCCCTCATGACACAAAATATTTCCAGTCTTTGTCGCTTTTACAGATGTCAAAGCAAAAATCATCAGATGACATCAAGAACCCAACGAACAGTGTGGTTATATTTTCCTGTTTAAAGCAGACTCTGTATTGTAGGATTTGAGATTCTGCTATGATTTAGCATTTCTGCTGCTGCTTTTGGCTGAGGGTGAAAATCAGGCCTATAAACCAGCTTCTTGCTCTCAGGGGCAGGGCCTGGTGAGGCAGGCTTGCAGAGTAAGAAATGTTTCTGGCATTTTTTCACTTACTAGACCTTCGCGATTCTTGTGACCCCAGCAGGAGACCGGCCCTCTTGATTTGCCTAACCCAGGAGAAGGCCTGTGTCATTTCACCTTCCTCCCTTTCACTGTTGGACTCTTCCTACCTTTCAGAGGGTAAACCTGTCACTCTCTGAAACTCCCTCTTTCTCCGAAAGTGACCGGCACCAGGGATCTCCATATTTTCATCTTGACAAGAGCTTTCTGGAGGCCTGGAACTTTAGTTCAGGTTGGCGAATATAGCTGATGGATGAATATAGCTAATGGGTGCTCTGTTGTCAGAGCACTCAAAGATATTTAAAAACGGAAAAAACCCTTCACTTGTTCCTTGAGCAATAGCCTACGTATAACTCCCTTTTGCACCTTCGCAAAGTACCTACCCTGTCCAGCAGGGTTTTCCTTCTTTATACATCTTATTTCATAGATGCCTATTCTCATCTTAGGAGCCAGTGATGGTGGCTAAGCTGTCACAGAATTTCTGTGGCAATTTAGGGTTGATTCCAGAAGATTGTACATGAGGAGCAGATATAAATCTTTTTCCTCTTTCTGTATTTTGTGAGACAGAGAGAGAGAGGGGGAGGGGAGATGGGGGAGAGGAGGGAGGGAGAAGAGAGGGAGGGAGAGGAAAAGATTTCTGGTGAACAGCCGTGTTCTTCCCTATGACCTGCCATTCCCTCTTACTTCTTATTCCGGTCTTCCATCATTCCATTTAGCGTTGCCCACGCCTTCCACGCAGCCCACACCACACTACCTGTAATCAAACAAGTCGGGCTGAATGCTTATTGCAGCAAGGGGAGCACACACCTGGGGAGCCATGGGCGCGTCTCAATTTTAAGGTGTTAAGGGTGATTCATTGTAAGACTTGGGGCTGTTAGCTCATTTGGGGGGAGGCTTCAAGGAAGTGGAAAATTGCTCTGGATTAAATGCTGCTAGGAAGTGAGGGTAATTGTGTGATTAAGTATCTTTGTAAATCTTATCTAGAAGGATGGAGGAATGAAATAAGGTAATTGATGTAAAACAAAAACAAAAACAAAAAACATCCGTTGTCGTTCATATTATCCCAAGGAGGAAGTTTGGTAATTCTTTGGCTTTCGCAGAAGCCTTGTTATCGTCTATGTTTAGACAAGATAAGAAAGTAGTCTTGGCTTTTTTTGGCCCAAGTTCAGTGTGGTCACAGAGTTACCTTGTCTAATATTGGTATTCTATGAGGTTGTGTTCAATGGGAGAGCTCGCTCTGAGTGCTCGCCAACGTCCCATAGCATCACCCGGCTGAGAATGCGAGGCCACGTCCTGGCTGTTGGGGGCGGCTTTTCTGTTTCTCAAATTTAATTATTTACAAGAGCAAAAAAGTAAAGGAACTGCCTGTCCTGCAGGCAGAGAAGAGTGTGGGTTTTGGAATCAACTTACCAGCGGGACACTACCTTGGGTGATTTGATCTTCCTACTTGAGCCTCATTTTCTCCATCTTTAAAATGAGAATAGCAATAGCAGTGTTGAAGATGAAATGACACAATGCATGTAAGGCACACAATACCTGTTACGGATACCAGTTCAGTAAAAACTGTTTTTATTATCTTAATTGTTATACCAACAACATGTCCCTCCCCAACTCAAAACTTACAAGTGGTGGGAGCAGTGCTAAAATTAGCATTTACTTACCTAATATCATGAACAAGAATGAGTGCAAATTCTATGATTTGTCACCTTCCATCCTTTTACAGCGACGTGGTCTTTTAAGGGACTCCCTCTCATCAGATCCAAAAGCAGGAAGGAGTTGTACACTTAAAAAAAATAGAATCTGGGGGTGCCTGGGTGGCTCGGTCAACTAAGCATATGATTCTTGATTTCCGCTCAGGTCATGATCTCATGGTTTGTGAGTTCGAGCCCTGCGTCAGGCTCTGTGCTGACAGGGCAGAGCCTGCTTAAGATACTCTCTCCCCTCCTCCTTCTGCCCCTTTCCTGTGTGTGCACACGTGCTCTCTCTTTCTCTCTCTCTCTCTCAAAATAAATAAATAAACTTTAAAAATAGAATCTATTTTTAAACTTTATTTCTAATGTTTTTTAACTTTATTTTTGAGAGAGGGCATGAGTGGGAGTGGGGGAGGGACAGAGAGGGGAACAGAAGATCCGAAGCAGGCTCTGAGCTGACAGTAGTAAGCCTCATGCGGGGCTCGTACCCACAGATTGTGAGCTCATGACCTGAGCCCAAGTCAGATGCTCAATCGGCTGAGCCACCCAGGTACCCTGTAAAAAAGAGAATCAAATTTTAAAATTACCCTTTTAGTGTCTCAAGTTAAGAGAAAGAAATCAAGCGGATTGTTCATTATTTCACTTATATAATAAATCCTATTGATGGGTAACAAGCCTCCTCATCATAAGTGAGCGGTGTCTGTTATAAGTGAGGCCTGAGAATAGCTTCCCGAAGTTTCCCCCACAACCATAGCACAACTTCACAACGTGCTAGCTGCCTAGGTGGGTGACTGAACTGTGTCAGATGACAGAACGGCTGTCCTGGCCATCTTTTGTTCCTAATCTAAACTGGCTTCTGTGCTAAGGGAAGAAATTCCCAAGCCTTTGACTTTACTCCTACGCATGCCTCACCCAGCAGATCCCTGGAGCGCTGCTACTCAAAGTGTGGTCCCTGAGTAACACTCATTCGGTGAAATACTTGTTTCCAGATGGAGTATAAAAATTGGGATTAAGCTCTAAAACACTGCTGGAGCAATAAGTTCTTGCTGCATCATCCGAGGCCAAGGTTGCTGGACTCATATTTTATGTCTTCTTTATTTAATTTTTAGTAATTGATTTTCGCTGAGGTTTTGAGAGGATCAGTCCGCAGTAGATCAGAAAAGAAAATGTTCATCACCACAGGTGGCTTGGGAAGCACTGTCCTCGACCACTAGAAAGCCTAAAATTAAATAAGAGCTGCAAAGTCGTGTCTATAGGCACACCCAGCCTTTGAGAGAGCTGATAGGAGGCACGTGGTAGGGGAGGGAGGGTGGGAGGTGTCTGTAGGTGTGACGCAAAGCTCAATACAAAGGCTTTCACTCTAAATGTATCCTCTTAAAGGAAGCTCTAGATGACAAATCTGGGGCATTTGATTTATTTTAGTCCAATCTCACACCATCAGGGATTACATAACTCCTCAGTTGTCTATTTCGGAACCCACTCTTAGAAAAGGTATCTAAAAGTATCTAACCTACATTTTTCATTTCTCAGTTTTTAGGTCTTTCTCATTATCTTTCACAAACTAAACCAGTTGGGTCTTTGAAAATCTTTTTTCTCCTTCCTGGATGTAGTATAAAAATGAGCTTTGGTGCCCAGGATGGAATTTGCGTTATACTAAATAAATCCAGGGCAAAGAGCTTAATCGCCTAACAGAGCTTCTACACATTTTCTGTCTGAAAAATAGCTGGTCAAAAATAGCTGAGGAAGTAAAGAAGTTGTACATTGTACATAGTAACAGGAAAGAGGCCATGACCTTTGGGTTTAATAGAGTACTCATAGTTTAGTTTACTAATTTGATCCATAAAGTCATACAGCATTGAGTATTCAATGGATATAAAAAACCTTGATGGTTAATCCACAATAGAGGTGCTTAGACTCCACCTGTCTGCTCATGTTCAACCACCGACAGACTTAATTCCCTTTAAGAAGGAAAGGGCTAACTCATGTCATGGATTCATGACACAGGAGCTTCAGTGGGAGGGATGGGAGGTTATTTTTTAGAAGTGATGAGAAAACTTTGATTTTTGATTCGTGTGAATCTTGGTCATATATATCATCTTGGGAACTCCAGGGAAAATATAAAAATGAACAAAACCCACAATTTTCCAGGATGAAAAAATTACTGTCGATATATTGGGGTAGTTTCAGCCCTTCCCCATATGTATACAAAAAAATAGGAGTATCCTTAGAATTGTATATATGGAGTTGATTCTCATTCTTTGCAGTAGTTCTATTGTAGAAAGTCACTGTGGACACTGCATTAACAAACACTGAACCATCACTCCTAGAATTAATGGGGTTAGGTTCCTGTGACTTTCTGGTCACAACATTTTTGTCAACCAATCAATCAATCCATAACCTTGTTTTATGTGTGATTCTGTTTCAAGATACCTTATTTCATATATATTGTTGATCCATTAACATTGAACTCATGGTCAACTGCACTATAAGCAATGGCTGAGTGAAGTTCATCGAGCATGTGTGTTTTCTCTGTGAGACACATCACAGCCTTCTTGCATGTAGTAACACCAAACCTGTACTTTGTCACTAGGACTGATATCTTTTTTTTTTTTTTAGTTTATTTTGAGAGAGAGAACGTGCATGTACATGAGCGGGGTTGGGGTAGAGAGAGAAGGGGAGAGAGAGAGAATCCCCAGCAGGCTCTGCACTGTCAGGGGCTTGATCTCACCAACCCCTGGGATCATGACTTGAGCTGAAATCATGACCCATGTCACTCAAGTGACTGAGCCACCCAGGTGCCCCCTGAGGTCTTTTAAATTGCAAAATCACCAACCAAAAGCACAAAAAGTTGGAAAACGTGTTTACATACGACAGCTGAAACAAGTGTCATCTCCTTGTTTAACCTCAGCTGGAAACGTGTGTCCATCCACTCCGTTTTTCCACTGTTCTATACACATTTCTGTGAATGATTCCAGAGATGCCCAGAGTATTGATTTGGGGGTTACAAAAACATTATGGTGACTTAGGTGGATTTGCAAATCCTCTGCACTATGAGGATCGACTATGTAAATGGGGTTTTACACACTGCTGTATTTATTTATTTATATATTTTTATGTTTATTTATTTATGAGAGGGACACAGACAGCACGTGAGCAGGGGAAGGGTGGGGAGAGAGGGAAAGAGAGAGAATCCCAAGCAGGCTCCGTGCTGCCAGCCCAGAGCCTGACGTGGGGCTTGAACTCGTAAAACCGTGAGATCATGACCTGAGCCGAAACCAAGAGTCAGACACTTAACCGACTGAGCTGCCCAGGTGCCCCCACACTGCTTTATTTTTTAACTTTGTATTATATGGGCAAACTTTCAATATTCATTATAGTCTCTCCCAATATTTTTGTAATGATTGACTTGATATACTTTGCTAAATATATAAAATGATTACACACAAATGTAAAAAAAAAAAAAAAGCAGATAAATCGTTTTATTGGGTTAGACTTTGCCCAGTGTTGGGGATTTTGTTCCCTTTATTGAGACCCTCAGAAAGGAATCATATACTATTTTCCCCAAGAGGGTACCCACTTGTCTCCTCTTCCTGTCTTTTGGTTTCCTTTTGTTAACATAAGGGAGTGCTGTGCTTGATTGGGTGATGTGTATATTGCTGTTCCTAACCAACGGCTTATGCTGTTCCCTGTTGAGAGATAACTCTTTTAACTGATTTTTATCTCCCCTAGGTGTTGGATTAAATGATGGGCAGTGGCATTCCATCTCCTTATCTGCCAAAAGGAATCACTTGAGTGTGGTAGTGGATGGCCAGGTGGCCTCTGTTGCTTCTTCCCTGGGGTCTGAGCAGACTTATTCAGGTGGCACCTATTATTTTGGAGGTAAGAGAAGAGGTCAGGCCATATGGGACACTGACCCATATTTGCAGTTACTTCCCCTTTTGTCCTGGAGATGTCATCATTTTAACGAATGTCAATAGTATGGAATAATGTCTCCCTCTCGTTGAGCATGGAAATGTCGAGTGAATCAAGATGACCGACCATGGCCTAAAAGGCCTTTCTTAGAGATGGATTTACTTATGTTTACAATTTCTGCATGAGAATGACTGCAAATTAGCCACCCTCTTCAGTTCTTACTTTCGAACTTTGTTATATTTTCCTAGTGTTAAATGGTTCTTATATGACTTTTTCAGATTTTTATGGCCTGGTTTTATTGCAGTATTTTCCTGAACGTGGCTCTTAGCTCCTCTGGAGCATCCTTATTGCTTTCCTACTGTCCAATGCAGAAGGGCAATATTATGCCAATGGCAAATAATCTAACTCAATTAGCCATAGAAATCTCTGCTCATCGCTAAGTAATAATGCACTGATACCATGGATGAAATTAGGGCATCAACCTTCAACACCAGGTCATCTCTCTAAGAGAACAAAGACACATGAAGCGTTTACCTGCCCAGGGGATGTTTGATTGAACTAAAAGTTTGGAAAAGAAAACCTTGGAAATGGAAATGAATCTTTAGCGTGGAAAATTAAAATCAAAGGTGATTTGCCATTAGAAAGGCAAAGGTGTAAAACTGTTGATAGTAAGACTTATTTCTAATCTTGACTTGGTATGTTTTTTATTGCTGCAGTTTTGAATTTTAACAGTCCTTCTGTCTAGAATCACTTTTGAATTTGGTGGCAAGTAGCCCAATCTTTATGATTCATCAGTAAAATACAAATTCCTTTCTAAGAGTTGACAGTAAGCACACAGACCATGCCTCATTCGGCTGATATTAACACTTTCAAACAAACACTTTCCATGCTACCCAAGGAGGGGTCCATATGGCGTTGCTCTGTGTTCCCACCATAACTTAAAGGGAAACTTTCACAAAGTCCAGAGCCCTCGATGTCCTACAATTGAAGGAGGAGGATGCCGTCAAATTTTCGCAGCAGGAACCCGCGTGGGTGGCACCAACCTTGACTTGCAAGTGGAACGACAGTACATCTACAAAAGGAAAGGTGATGGCGTCTACATCATGAATCTGAAGAGAATTTGGGAGAAGCTTCTGCTGGCAGCTCGTGCGCCACTGTTGCTGATGAAAACCTGGCTGATGTTAGCGTCCTATCATACAGGAATCCTGGCCAGCAAGCTGGGCTGAAGTGTTCTGCCCCTGGAGCCGCTCCTGTTGCTGGCCACTTCACCCCCGGAACCTCCACTAACCAGATCCAGGCAGCCTTCCAGGAGCTGAGACTTCTGCTGGTTATTAATTGCAGGGCTGACCACCAGTCTCTCACAGAGGTGTCTTATATTAACCTGCCTACCATCGCTCTGTGTAGCACAAACTCCCCTCTCCACCCTGTGGACATCGCCATCCGTTGTCACGACAAGGGAGCTCGCTCAGTGGGCCTGATGTATTGGACGCTGGCCTGGGAAGTTCTGTGCACGTGTGGTGCCATTACCCACAACACCCGTAGGAAGTCGTGTCTGGTCTCTACTTCTACAGAGATCCTGAAGAGATTGAAAAGGAGGAGCAGATTGCTGCTGAAAAGACTGTGACCAAAGAGGAATTTCAGGGTGAATGGGCTGCTCCAGCGCCTGAGTTCACTGCCACTCACCCTGAAGTCACAGACTGGTCCTGAAGGTGGGCGGGTGCCCTCTGTGCCTGTTTGGCATTTCCCTATTGACTCGGGCGCTCAGCCTGCTGCTGAAGACTGGTCCACAGCTCCCCCTGCTCAGGCGACTGAATGGGCAGGAACCAGCACTGAGTGGTCTTAAGCTGCTCTTCCACAAAGGCCAACGAAATGGAAATAAGGTGGATGGAAAGTAAAAAATTTCTTAAAAAAAAAAAAAAGAGAACAAACAAACAAAACCCCCTACATAATCCATTACTGTGAATGGCAGCATAGTGGCAACAATCCCAAAAGATGTAATTGGCTTCTTTAGCGAGATTTGTACATTTCTGAACCAACTTGTTTATTAAACCTCATGGAATATATGATTGATTTTCTGGGAATCCATAGGAGCACATTCCTTTAATAAATGGTAAGATCTAGAGAACAAATTAACTAAGAGCTTTCACTTCAACAGAAAAGATTTAGAAGCACTAAAAGAGATTTTAAAAACACGCATATTGTTAAGTGTGGAAAAAAAAAGACTAGATAAAAATGACTGGATTGGATAAAAGTGTAAATCATGAAAATAGAATCATCATTCTTTCAGTATTTTTCATCCTTTATGTTCATATTTAATAATGCCTACCTATTTTTGTGGAAATTTTTATTGCTATTATTCATTCTGTAATATTTTTTTATGGTGAAACCTACATCACATGTGCACTCTGTAATTTTGCTTGTTTTTATTATGATACACACCATTTTATTTAAATAAACTTTTAATCTTTGAATACTTTTAGATTTATCAAAAAGCTGCAAAGATACCCAGAGTTCCCATACCCCCTGAACCCAGTGTCCTCGGTTGCTCACATCTTACATCATGTGTGCATTTTAAAGCATATTAATTAGAATGCTGTGCATATCTACATGTGCATTTCCCAGCTTAGAAAGATAATAGTATCAATATCCATTTGTCCCTCCAGGGTCATGTCTCTTCTCCCCAGATAAACACTGTCTCGAATCTGGGGTATTTCTCCCTCTCATGTTCTTTTTAACTGGCATCTATTGAGGTGTTTCTAAGTTCCTAACCAATATACTGTGGAATGTTCCATAATAAAACGCAATCAAGTTCTCGGTTGGTGTCCTTTGGTACCAGAACATTTTGAGCATGAGATTCTACTGATCTCATGCTCTGCAAACTGTAGAGCACCCTGACACTTCCAGGATTGGGAACAAGGGTCCAAAGGAAAGCAGAAGGCCTTCTGCTGCCCAGCTCCCCCCCTCCTCTTCCTGGGTTTGTGCTCCAGAGACTGATAGAGAAGGTCCATCCTTCTGGAAGCTCACTTGGGGCTTTGGGCTGGGAATCCTGGATTCTGGAAGTGGACTGGAAGGGGAGTGGGGTGATCATCTCTTCCCAGTTTTCGCACTGGATGCCCTGAGTCCGAAGGCAAACTGTGACAGTTGTTGACCCTGCTGGACCTTCAGCTCTTTGTGCATGAGAGCCCCCTGTATTACTAGGATCTGCTTTATCTAGGTGGAAGGCGCTTCCTAGGGTGTTAATTCTTTAGCCAGTTTATCCTCAAGTGAATAAATGTCCCATGTTCTGAGATGGGATCTTACAAGTTTTCTTCCATTTGTGTCTCAGTTCAGCTGCAAATTTCCGGTGATCTTATCAGCCTACAATCAGCCTAACATGGCTGCCGTGCCCCACTGTTCCACAAGCCCGCATTGTACGTCCATTCTAGGCCCATCTTGAGAGTGACAGTTATATTGGAAGGGGGGCTGCTCAGAAACCACAGCATTCTGCATATGCCATGCCAGATCCCATTATCTGTCCGTCGTTCTCTCCTCTTTCTCCCCCCAGCCCCAGCTGAGTGCTTTTCACAAATTTGGACTGCTTTGTGGTGCATTGTGCCCAGCTTTTATCATTTATAAATTATAAATTTTAAGTCTGGGTTGAGGACAGATAAATGTCTAATTTCTGTATGTTGCCCCATGTGATCTTTGTGCTAAAGAATAACACACTGTGCGGTGCAAACTGGAGGCACTAGACCGTGTGCAGAATTCTCACACCCCCGCTTGTGTAAATCAAACATTATCCATCCAGTGAACAGGCTAGACCACCGTGAAGTCAAAGCCGACATCTTACTTCTGGTGCAGTGACATCGAGTGATAATTTATCTGTCATCTTCAGAGGTGCTTAACATGCCGACTGCCTCCAGGAATGGATCCATCCATTAATTCAACATTAAGTATTCCCTAGAAATCTTCATATTTTAAAACTTCCATCTCAAACGGATTCAGTGCTGAACCTCTCCTTGCTATTGCAATGTATTCACTTGTGGGTGCCTGTTATCATAGACTAATGAGACTAACCTGGCTTGAACCTTTCTTTATTCTTAGAATCTCTTGCTTATTAAACATCGTAGCTAGGAATACAAAGTTCCTCATGGTACGACAATGTGCTTTCTGAAAGTTCCATCATCTTTCTTGGTGACTGAGTTTGCTTAGTTTTATTCCCTGCAGGCATATTGCAAAATTTATTTTATTCTGAGATAGTTTGAAATGTGTCAGGAAACACTACCTGGAGAAAAGGAGATTAGCAGAGCTGTTTATATTCCTGGCATATTGTAGTCACCCCCAAATGTTGTTGAACTATTATCGTCTCAGTTGTTACTTTAACATTCTTAATTGGTTAATAAGTCATCTAGAAAACATAGCGAGGTTATAATAACCATATCCTATACCACAGAAGAATTTTAAGCACCGAAAACGTGTGTAGTGGCCTGTGCAATAAATTGATACTCAAAGAGCATTCATCACCTTTTCTTGATACATCAAATCTGAAACTTCGGAGTCTCCCTTGGTCAAAATATAATATTTCAGTGTACCTGATAATAGTTTTAAATATGAATCCTGGTCTTCACTTGCCATATAAATGGGTTTTGTTAGGAAAACAAGCATTAAAGGGGAAATATCTTCAGTCACAGTATGTAATTATAATGGAAATTCTCAGGTAGAAAAATAGCGTGGATTGTATTGGAATTAGGAAGTTGCTGATTCATTTCTTATTCTTCGAAACTGTAATAGTGCTTGACAACCATAACGGCAAAGAAAGATTAATGAAAAATACATAAGTATAATATATGTGCTCATACTCCATAAAATTATTTATTTCACTTGGATAGAGAAACACTTAGAACATCATTAAAACTCAGAGAGTAATGGTTAATATTATAGTTCTTTATTATTTAAATAATTAGAAACAGGGCTTAGGTAAGTGTTAGAAAAAATCAATATAAATGGAACATTCTTTTGTGAGTCAAAGGATAAATAAAATCACAGTGAAATGTTTTTGACATTAAGTCATTATGATTTATTAAAATGCATGTGTATATGGCTTTTATATGCATATAAAAATAAAGTATTTAATTAAATAGATGGTTGGTAATTTTATCCCAAGTCAATATAACTCCTTTCCCAAATAGTTTCAAATACCAAGGTATTTCATAGTTATTGATTTATCTTTTCTTATGTGCAGTGCATATTTTCAATCTTTATGCCTTTTTTTGCATTCCAAAAGACTAAGTTCCTATGTTTAACTGTAATACATAATTTAATATTATGTAATAATAATATAGTATAATAATTGTATGATAATTACTGTAACATTATTTCATAAGAATCCTATGGTAGTAATGAGAAATACTTTGTATAAATTGCAGTTTGTCATTTAGATCAAACTAATGATGACTGCAAGGGGCTCTTCCTCCCTCTTTTAATTTTAAGAAAATAATCAAATGGCTACTTCTTTTCTTTTCTTTCTTTCTTTTTTTTTTTCATAATGAAGCAGTCTGTGTACTAACTCCTGATTGATTATGATGTATCCTGACTTACTTTGTTTTGTTTTGTTTTGTTTTGTTTTGTTTTGTTTTGTTTTGTTTTGATCAGGTTGTCCTGACAACAGCTTTGGATCCAAATGTAAAAATCCACTTGGTGGATTTCAGGGATGTATGAGACTCATTTCTGTCAGTAACAAGGTGGTGGATCTGATTTCAGTTCAGCAGGGATCCCTTGGAAACTTCAGTGACCTTCAGATAGACTCATGTGGAATCACAGACAGGTACGGATCTCATTTTTTCTTTAACTTGGACCCGTCCATTTTCAAATGTTTGGCAGCATATTAAAACTTATATATAAAATGAACATGTTTTAAAACTCCTTTTCCCACCGTCACCTATTCCACAGGAAATGGATGATAGTCACATTAGCAATAAGAAAAATATGCTTTTAGTTTTATGCTTCGTGTTTCCAGGGATAAAATTTAGGTGGGAGACATGTGACCATGTTATTTATATGTTAACATGCTACCGATTTACAAAAGGTAATGTTGATGCTGCTATAACTTTTATTTACTTTATTTTTATTTTTTAATTTGCATCCAAGTTATTTAGCATAGTGCTGTAATGATTTAAGGAGTAGATTCCAGTGGTTCATCCCCTATGTATATAGCACCCAGTGCTCATCCCAACAAGTGTCCTCCCTAATGCCCCTTACCCATTTACCCCATCCCCCATCCACAACCCCTCCAGCAAGCTTTGGTTTGTTCTCTGTAACTAAAATTCTCTTATGTTTCGTCCTCCTCCTTGTTTTTACATTATTTTTGCTTCCCTTCCCTTATGTTCATCTGTTTTGTCTCTTAAATTCCTCATACAAGTGGAGTCATATGATATTGGTCTTTCTCTGTCTAATTTCACTTGGCATAATATCCTCTAGTTCCATCCACGTAGTTGCAAATGGCAGGATTTCATTCTTTTTTATTGCCGACTAATACTCTATTGTATATATGTACACCACATTTCTTTATCCATTCATCAGTCAATGGACTTTTGGGCTCTTTCCATACTTTGGTTATTATCAATGGTGCTGTTATAAACATTGGGGTGCATATGCCCCTGTGAAACAGCACAACTGTATCCCTTGGATAAATACCTACTGGTGCAATTTCTGGGTCATAAGATAGTTCTATTTTTAATTTTTTGAGGAACCTCCTTACTGTTTTCCAGAGTGGCTGTGCCAGTTTGCATTCCCACCAGCAGTGCAAAAGATCTCCTCTTTCTCTGCATCCTCGCCAACATCTGTAGTTGCCTGAGTTGTTAATGTTAGCCATTCTGACAGGTGGCAGGTCGTATCTCATTGGGGTTTTGATTTGTATTTCCCTGATGGTGAATGATGTTGAGCATTTTTTCATGTGTTAGCCATCTGGATGTCTTCTTTGGAGAAGTGTCTGTTCATGTCTTTTGCCCATTGCTTCATTGGATTATTTGTTTTTTGGGGTGTTGAGTTTGATAAATTCTTTATAGATTTTGGATACTAACCCTTTATCTGATATGTCACTTGCAAATATCTTCTTCCATTCTATCAGTTGCCTTTTAGTTTTGCTGATTGTTTCCTTTGCTGTGCAGATGGTTTTTATTTTGATGAGGTCCCAATAGTTCATGTTTGCTTTTGTTTCCCTTGCCTCCAGAGACGTGTTGAGTAAGAAGTTGCCGCGGCAGTGCTGCTATAATTTTAGACAAGTATAAATGTATCAAAAAAATATTAAACTCAATAAATTAGTACATTCTAACAGTAGTATTCATCAGCACGTACCAGTAAGTCAGAGACCTATGTGGCTGGTTATCAAAATGTCTTTTGCTTCTCTGACAGCTGACTAATATTTTCAGTGGCATAGCAGTTCAACGGTTGCTCTGCTCCTAACTTCTACCTTTAACAGCACATTACTGTCTTCTCTGCAGGGAAAATAAAAAGGAACCCCTCCTTTGGAAAAGTTTGGAACTATAGCATTGATCAAGGTATAAACATGATCCAGTAGTTTCATTAGGAGCTCTAGCACAGGACATGATAGCATAAGATTTGGGAGTTAAGTGTAGAGGACAGGTAAATTTTAAAATAACAATTGATAGTTAATAATTAAAAAGTATTTTTAGGCATGGGCAACTATAGCCAAATAATCTTGCCAGTCATGTTTTAATATGAAGGTTGTTAATTTTAATTATTGAGTGTAATGGAATGTCATGGTCATTGCGGATAAAAAAATTAAACATTGTGCCAGGCTTAGCTCCTACCCTGTAGAGGTGTTCAATATATACTTTGAATAAATATAAATACTGAGCTTTAAAAATAACTTTTGATTTGCATGAGACATTTTATCAACATAAACGTATATATTATAACTGTTATATATGATGTGTGTTATATCTAATAGACTGTTAGTCTGTCAGTGCCTGTGGATCCTGTTTTGAACACTAATAGGTGTTGTGTTGTGTGTAGAAAAAAAATAATTGTAATCTCATTTAGCAATGGATTAAAAGGCCATACTTTCCTCTTTAGGAATATGCATTTATCTATTTAACCCAATTTGTAGCTAAAATAATTCCTTCTATAATGAAAGATGATACGTAAAGGAAGACTTTAGACAGTAAACCTCAGTTGGCTTGATTTTGGTACTAAATGACAGTGACCTTCTCCATAGTTACGTCCACATCAGCTCTAGAACCTTCATCCCCATTTGGGGAAGGGCATGCCAGCTCTGAAGAGGTAGGGCTCACTTTCAAGTGGCTAACAATCATTAGGATCTGCGGGGAGATTCAGTCATCCACAATCAGTGATAGTCGTGTTAACCATCTTAGATTGTAGACAATTCCTTTGGTGCTGGTGGAGCCACACTTCTCCAAACTGGGTTTCTCCGAAGCTGCCATTTTACCTGAGGAAGCTGGATTGCCTCCTTTCTGGAGATGCACACTTGTAAAACAGAGGACTGTGGTTTATAGCCCAGTTGGAGAATGTATGGTTTTAGTACCACACTTTGAGAAGACTTTTCAGAAAGAGTGAGCAAATTGTGGATAGATCGTGGCTATACATGCTTTCTTTTTTTAAGAAAAACTTAAGACTAATAGTAACCCTAGCAGTATTAAAAATAATAGCAAAAATGAAAGTAATTTTTGTGTATGTTTACCTTTTAAGTTTCCAAAAGTATTTCTTGACTCATTTTCTTATATTCAGAAGAAAACGTATATCCATTTATTTTGGTCGTCTATGCTATACCTATTGACATAGCTTCCAAGCATTATTAAATAAAGTCTCTTTTTAAAAAAAATTTGTTTACCAGGCTGTATTCTCAGCACTTAACATGAATTAGTATTTAAATCTGTGAGTTTGAGTGACTATGTGTAAGGATGATGCAAGTGTGTAAGGAGTCTGGGAATGCATGTGTGAATGACCTACAAGTGTGTGCACGTGTGTGGGAATAGCGTTGATGTGTGTGAGTGTGTGTATATGTACAAGTTAGCATGTGAGGAGCTGTGTGGCGGTGTATGTAAGGATTTGCATGAGTGTGGGAGGTGCTTCTGGATATGTGAGTAAGCTTGTGAACGTGTACGTGTGTGAGAGACTGTGTAACGACCATTCTAAAATGAATTTTGCCTATTTATTTTTTAATGTTAAAGATCTCATTGGGTATATTAAATGATTTATGAATTGGACAGTGTCCCATTTAGCAGATAGAGGGGCGCTCCCTAAAATGAATTTTAAATTAATTAATGTGTATTTAAAGTAACCCTCACAAAACACCCTTAGAGTCTCTTCCTGGTAGTGTTTGTTTCTTGTAAATCTGAGAGCAGGTGCACAGAGAGGTGAGGTTGGCTAAGAGGACGCAGCTCAGGAGAGAGCCCGCATCCGATCTCAGCGCTCTGGGGCTGGCCAGGTCCCACTGAAATGTCTGCCTGCCAAACTGCACAGCCCCCTGGGCGCACATTCACATCTATGGTGGTTCCTATTCAAGCTACATATAATAAACACATAATTTGATGGTTTAATACATTGCAGTGAAAAATAAACAGGAACGTGAAAAATATACTTAAAAATCTGACAGGAACGTAAACAAATGTAGCTCCTTTTTTACTGTAACTTTAAGTTGGATCAGATCTACATGTAAAGGTGTACATATATTTACACACATGCTCACACTCACCTTTGTACAGTCATTCGCACATACTCTTTACACACAGACGAACAGCCTTTCATACGTGTGTACACATTTGTGTGCTCACTCACACGCTTCCAAAGCTTTACCACATCCAGTCTTTACAATACACTCTTTATTTGCACATTCTGGCGCCTCCTTACTTACTAATCCACGCACATGCACACACACATGCGCACACTTACAAGAACATTCCCACACCCCTTACACACTCACATCTCCCTTATCCACATTCACACACGCACACTCACCTAGAAGCCCTGCCCCTGTCCTCTATGGACATACAGGGGAAGTGACCCTAAGTCAGAAATCTGGGTGCCTGAGGGCCGAGGGAGGCCAGTCCCTCGGCGAGGTGAGGACAGAACCACAAAGGGGGCTGCTGTCCGTATCCCCGGCCCATTATGAACAGCGAAAATAATGACAAATATCAACAGAAAAGTGTTGGAGGCTACAGAGAATGACTAAGGAAAGAGAAGAGCGTAAATTGTTGAGAACACTGAATGAAAATCAGTCCTTCACTCTACAATGTAATTTACTCTAGGTTACTTACTAGTTGTCAGGAGAGGCTACTACACGGTGAATTTCAACACCACCCACAATCCAGTCTTCACATTGTACTTAAAAGAGGCGAAAAGTCAGGTCTAACAAGAATCAAGGAAAATGAATTCAATATCTTTCAGCAGCAGCAAATCAAATAGAAATGGCACATGTATCACACTGATTATTCATTCTTTAGGATCTTAGGTAGCCACTTATATCTTTTAAAGCATGGCTGAGGTCCGTGAGCCTGCTGTCCTTTTCTTTTCTGATCACCAACTAGGATTTGTCGTGTCTTAAGTTTTTTAATCTACCTCTTTCTTCTAGATTGTTACTGATCTGAAATGCTTAAAAAAATACGTACAGCATGAAACATTCCTGAATGGATTCCTGTGAATCTATAAAAATACTAAAATATATATAAACTTAATTGGCGTAGAAAGATGCCCACTATTTATTTGTGAATCCTTAAGAAGGAGGTTGGAAAATAACATACGATTTTATTTATGAACATAATCACACACACAAAGGCATATATACGTTTATATATGCATGCGCATGCATGTATATATTTGTAATGGTGATTTTTATATATGAGATTATAAACCATATTTCTCCTCTGCTGTGTCCTGGGTTGTTTGATTTTTTGTACAGTGGATATCTGTTTTTTATAATCAGGAAAATTCACTGGCATTGTTTTCAGTTAAAATTGGAGAAATCCTATGAGCAGAACACAAAGTTCCCATCCTTCGTTTTAATAAAGGAGGTGGCAGAAACCCCAAGCATGAATATATTCTTGATAGGCTTTGCAGTTTAATTTTTTGTTTGGGAGTAATGGCGAGCATTTCAAACTTTGGTCTCAATAGATCTTTCCATATCAATACTGAAAAGCATCCATAATCTGATCAGGGCTCTTCAGGTCGATACCAGAAGCTCCCCAAGTTTTTTGGCCACAGTGCCTTATATAGTTCAGTAATTTTTTCATAGTGTTCCAAGCCAAAAGATATAACTAACACCTTCATTTAAGATGTAACTTAGGTCCAAACAACTTTATAGATATGTCCTAAAATTTAGTAAGCCTTTGAAAATGGAATATACATACATAATATATATTGTAACTTATATATGTAGATTATATATATGTATATATATAATTTGAAAAATATTTTAATTTTATTTTGAATTCAACACAGCTACTTCACAATTACACGTGTTTATCTGTTGAGTATTGCACAACTTTTCAAAACTTGGGATCAGGTCAGACACTGCCACCCTCATTTTTGTTCAACACTGATTTCACATGGTTTCACATGGTTTCAGTTTTTTAGCAACTACTGAAAACCCAGGTTCTTAAATATGGGACATCATTGAAAGGAATGTATTATGATCTAATGTTGACATTGAACTACCTCAAGCAGGAAATTGTGCAAGTTTGGGCAGATATTGAGTATGCCTGTATTTCTCTGGAAAAGTTCAAATATCCTGGGAGCCCCTGTGAGTTCCATTCAGCATCCTAGAGCACCCCAACACACTGCTATGAATTTGTGTGCCTGTCCAATGAAACTTCAACATTCCTAGAGGTATTCACTCTACTCAAAAAGTGAATAA
This sequence comes from Panthera tigris, assembly GCF_018350195.1. NCBI lineage: Eukaryota > Metazoa > Chordata > Mammalia > Carnivora > Felidae > Panthera > Panthera tigris. Next base: position 50,337,103 of record NC_056674.1, read on the forward strand.
AGATGTCCCTCTGTCTTACTTCTTTTCTTCTCTCTTTTTTATTCTTGTTTCTTTAAATATTCAGTGTAGGAAATCACTAAGATTGAGTGTTGTTATTTTATGTAAGCTATTGGTATTTCTGGCAGCATATTGAATTAGTGTTATGTTTACTTAGGGAAAAGAAAGTGCTCTGATGTAGCAGGACATGTTGAAAATTAAGCAGTCACAACCAACGAGAATTGGTTGAAATCTGATGCAGCTATTGATCTAAGGTTTGGTTCTGTGATTAAAGCACCTTAATGACAGACTGAATAACCATTAGTCATGTTAAATTTACCCTTTCTGGTACTGTGGACATTCTTCTCTCACATGACCATGACCAACAGTTTATGACAGCTCAAAATGAAAAGTAGTGATTGTATCTGCACCTTTTTGTAGGTGTTTGCCCAACTACTGTGAACATGGCGGTGAATGTTCCCAGTCCTGGAATACCTTTCACTGCAACTGTGCAAACACTGGCTACACGGGAGCTACTTGCCACAACTGTAAGCCGAACACACTTGCTTCTTCTTGCCTCTGTTCCGATTTCCTTGTTCCATTTCCCTTTTCGTGGCTGTGCGCATATATGTCCGTGGATTGGAACGTGCAGGCCTGAATTTTAGCGTCCAGTTGATTCCTAGTTTATTTTAAATCCATACCTCTTTGCACAAAGTTGTCGAAGTAGCTTATAGAAGTAGGTAACATAAAACAGGATAGAAAAGAGTAGGAGAGCTGGCAAAGGAGAAATGTATATCGAAAAAAATAAAAGGCAGCTAAGGATAAATATAAATAGTGAATAAACATAGATAATGAATAAATAATAAATAATACAGAATGAGTAATCCTTAAATTCTCATAACCCCGTTAGTGAGAATAATGAAATAAGCATGGCAGGTAACGATGTTAATCATAATAGTTCATTTTATTGAATGTTTTCTAAATGCAGGTACTGATATAATATTTTATATGTCCCAATTCATTGAATTCTGATGTTCCAAATTCACTGAATTAGTAGGTTAGTATTATTATCCCTAGTTTACTCATGAAATAACAGAGAGAGACTAATCACCTTGCCCAAGGCCCCTTCAATAACTGAGGGACACTGAGTATGTGAACTCTTGGAATTGTGCTTCAGAGCCTGGGAGCACAACCAATAAATACTCTATGTATATTATAAACCATGCAGGTTTTCTGATGAAGTGTTTGCATGCATTGTAAGTAAGACTGATATGCCATTTTGATGTCCACTTTTTCAGTACATAGGACGGGGAGATCTAAACGCCCATTTTTCTCTCCCACTTTTTCACATTATTACAGACACTGCTGAGCGACCTCTCTCCTACTACGATGTCCCATAGCCTTGACCTCAGGCGAGGGTGTTCTATGCAGTCATCAGTCTCTCCATTCGCAGTCTCTTCACCGTGTGCTACTTTTACTCCTGTCGGAGTGGAGAGTTAGCATCCCAGGCTCCCAGCCCTGCAGGTTCTGGAAGGGACCCTCAGAGGTCCTGATTCGGGGCTGAGGAGGGCGTGAGCGGGAGGGGCTCCTGGTGTCACCCTCAAGCCTGCACCACTGCAGCCAGGGTCATTCTTAGGCATCAGCTTATGTTCGCATCATGAAGGATGCCTACTGTTGCGAAGGCCACGCCTCGCTGTAACTAGAGACCAAGTTACTTGAGCCAGGTCCAGTAGCAGAAGGCCAGTCTAGTTGACTTTTTCCACCACCTTCCTAATTGTAGTAACTCCCAACAAAACGCTAATTCAATGTGTTTTAATTGACCCTTTGTTTGTAATTGTTATGAATGAATCTAAATATTTACATTCTGAGGGAAAAAAACTGGTTGATAAAGTATTTTTGTTTATGGCCACATTTTGCTCTAAGCATGGAGTTAACTTACTAGGTTCTTGAACAGGTAGTCCAGATGGAGCTGAAGGGTTTTGGCCAATAAACATTCTGAGAAATGGGGCCAGGAGGACAAACTTGGTTGTAGTGAAGTCTTCACTGTCGTTAGCATAAATAGAGAACGGGCAGGGATGGAGTCTTTAAAAGGTTTTATTAGAAAATAATATGTTATAAACATTCATATTATAAAGAGTCAAGCAATACACACGAAGCAAATGTACTCCCAATTACCATCATGGAATCATGTGTCCTTTCTTTTTCAAAGTTTATTTATTTATTTTGAGAGAGAGAGAGAGAGAGTACGAATAGGGTAAGGGCAGAGAAAGAGGGGAAGAGAGAGAATCCCAAGCAGGCTCTGCACTATCACTGCAGAGCCTGACATGGGGCTCGAACCCGTAAACTGTGAGATCACTACTTCAGCCAAAATCAAGTCAGATAGTTAACCAACTGAGCCATCCAGGCACCTCAATCATGTGTCCTTTCTAATACCAACCCTGACTCTCAAGTTATGTATATCTCCTGCCAGCCGCCTTCAAAGAATTTATGAACGTATGTATATGTGTGCAGAAGTGAATAAAATAACCATTTTTACATGCCTGTTTCACTGCACAAAATATAAATGTGACTAGAAAACAACCCATGCTTAAATTCTTGTCTATGTAATATATAATAGGAATAAAATAAAACCATCAGAAGGTGGAGGTATAGGGAAGTAAATTTGTATGATTATCTGAAATTTCAGTAACATTGAGCAAATTAGTTAACATTATTTCATATTGCCTAAAAAGTCATTAACATAATTTTCCAAAATTTAGACTAGATCAAGGAAGGACATTCAGGGTATGACTTATTTCTCATTTCATAAAATCAAAAGCTTTATGAAAATTATCAGTACATTTGACCAAGTGTTCAATGCGATGTGTGTATCATATATAGCTATTAATATCAAAACTTGTACATGGCAAATGTATAATTGTATAATCAAAAACGTCCAATTATGGGGACACCTGGGGGCTCAGTCAGTTAAACATCCAACTCTTGATTTCTTCTCAGGTCATGATCTCATGGTTTCTGGGATCAGGCCCCTTGTTGGGTTCTGCACTGACAGTGTGGAGGCTGCTTGGGATCCTCTCTCCCTGTCTCTGCCTGTCTCCTGCTCATGCTTTCTCTCTCTCAAAGTAAATAAATGAACTTTAAAAAAAAAAACCCATCCAATTATGGATCAAAACATATTGAGACCACTTGAAGGAATATTTAATATAGATATTTCTTCTGCCTCCAGTTTTAATTATCTTAAATTCTCATTACAGAGAATTAGAGAAAGTTTCTTTTGTAAATTACTTTTAAAATTATTGATGAAGAGCTTTGCTGGTCATTATTTTTTTTAAGTAATTTTTGTGAGAAAGGAGAATTGTTACAACATTATTTAAAACCTTTCTATTTCATAATTATTGGATAATAGCAGATTATTTAAGGAGATTACACTATTGTGTTTCAGATGTTAGGTGACGCTAGAATTAGAAATTCCAAAGTGGATGTCACAAGATCCATTTGAATGGATGTCCAAAATGGGTGTTACAGCGTACTTATATGTTAACATTTAAAACACATACTGTCTCTTTTGTTGTTTTACCTAATGTAAAAAAATATTTTTTTATTTTGACTCAGTAATCTCATATTCCTTTAATGACAGAAAGAAATGCCATGCAATTCAACCTCATTCTGCCTTTCTCTATATAACCTACTTTCATCCATATTAGTTATTTTTTTTTAAAAAAAGAATGAGTTTTAAAGTGTGTCCTGTCTTTTCTCCCGGTCAGTAATGTACATATTACATTTCAGCACTTGGAGTGTTTTGTGTCCAAATTAGAACTTCAGAGATTCATTTTATACTATTCCATTTATGATGGTCCATTTTTTTTTACAGCTATCTATGAGCAGTCATGTGAATCCTATAAGCACAGAGGAAATACTTCAGGGTTTTACTATATAGATACAGATGGAAGTGGTCCCCTGGAACCCTTTCTTCTATATTGCAATATGACTGGTGAGTTAATCAATTTTCATTTAATAGTTAAATTTGCATGAAGCTTTAAACACACAAAATTAAAATGAAACCAGTAGAAAGTTGGCCTAATTTGCAACTTGATTAAAATGTATATTGTTCAGCGAAAGAGCTCAACATAAATCTTTAAAAAATAGTTTAATGGTAATGATTTAAAATGTTTTATTATTTTCAATGAATGCAGTATCTGGGTAGAACATCTAATAATGAAGTATCTTATTAAGTCTCCAAACAAAAAGGACAGACTTTATTTCTCTGAGAAGATTGATACATGTGAAAGCTTTGGAAAATAATTTACTTTTTAAATGTAGGTAAACATAACTTGTATTCTTGAATTTGTTACTTACATACATTTAAATAGGTATTAATAGTCATGGAAAATGTGTTTGATTAAATGCAACATCCACTTATGAAAAGGGAGAAAATGAAAACTCAATAAATTACCAACGGAAGGAAATTTCCTTACTTTGTTAAAGAGCACTCACAAAAAACTCTCCAGCACATTCATACTTCATGGTGAAATATTGAAATCTTTACCTGTGTTACCAGCATTAACACAAGATGCCTGCTATTATCACTCTGTTCACCACTGTATGGGATAGAGGTCCTTGCCAGTGCAATAAAGCAAGAGAAAGAAAGGAAGGATCAAAGTACTGGAAAGGTAGAACTAAGGTTCTCATTATTTGTCCTCGGCCAGGTGATATATTGAGAATATTCTCCATAATTTACAGATAAACTTTAGGGTGATCACTGGGTATCAAGTTAATATAAAAACTAATTTCATGTCTGTATACCAGCAATAAGCAAAATGAAGTTTTAGATTTTATTTTCAATAGCGTAAAAAAATCTCAAATAGAAGGTAATAAATCTAACGAAAGATATGCATGGTTTCTATATAGATAAGGATAAAATGCTCATGAGATAAATTGAAATTCTAACTAGATGGGGAAATGTAAAAATTTCATTGATTGGGAAACTCAGTATAGTATAAATCTCAATTCTTCCCATGTAGGTATTGATTCCGTGAAAATCTTAATTAAAATTCCAGTGGAGTATTTATTTGTTGATATAATTGCTTTGGTGAAAACTGGAACGCAGTTTCTAAGATTTATCAGCAGATTTGAAGGGACACGAAGAACCATATGGATAGTTGACTTACTCCAAAGGCATTGATACACAGTGAAGGGAATATGGTCTTTCAACCAGTGGTGCTGGGGAGCCAACAGGGGGAGGGGCGGGGGTGTATATAAATGTGATAAAAAGGAATCTTGATCTCTGCATCATCAAACCCAAAAAAATGGATTCTGGATGAACTGTGCCGTCTACTGTAGTAGCCACTTGTAACAAATGCCTATTTTGATTCAATTTTTTAAATGTTTATTTATTTTTGACAGAGAGGAATTTAGAGTGTGAGTGGGGGAGGGACGGAGAGAGAGGGAGACACAGAATCCGAAGCAGGTTCCAGGCTCTGAGCTGTCAGCACAGAGCCCGATACGGGACTCAAACTGACGAACAGTGAGGTCATGCCCTGAGCCGAGGTCGGACGCTCAACCGACTGAGCCACCCAAGCGACCCTCGATTCAAATTTAATAAAAACTAATTAATAAAGCTAAATGAGTTGAAATACATTTTAAATTTAAATTAATAAAAACAAGATTAAGTTAACCGTCCCGTTTTCCAACCTCACTGGCCATATTTTAACTGCTCAGCAGCTGCCTATTCCATCGTGGCCAAAAGTTTACATTGAATAGCTCTGTGTCAGTAAGTCACAGTTTTCTGGAGCAAAACAAACAGAAAAAGGAAATATTAAATTGAAGTAGGAGGTGTTTCAGAGGAAGATTCACTACTTAAAAATCAGGCAGTGACTATCTGGGGCAAGAACCTTCCAGGCAAAGGAAATAGCAAGTGCTAAGTGCTGAGAGCAGTGATCTTCCCAGGTGCTTTCAGAAAACAGCAACAAATCTCATGTGGTAGGAGTGTGGCAAGTTATCTGGGAGTAGCGGGAGAGCAAGAGAGTCGAGTAAGGCAGGGGCAGGCGGGGAAGTCACGAGGTCCTTACAACAATGTTGTGAAGTCCCTGATATTTACTTTGAATGAGATGAGAAGACACTGGGGACTTTTAAGCACCGATGGATGCACTCTGCCTTCCGTGGGATCATGATGGCTCCAGTGTTGGGAAATGCCCATCTAGGAGCAGGGGTCCACACATACACACACATGCGTATACACACATACACTCCACAGGCATGGCTATACATAAGATGCAGATCTATGTGTACGTGTGTATAATGTATGTGTCTCTGTATGTCTGTAGTAGGAGTGGAAACCCGCTTGGACAACCAGTTCAAGTAGTGCAAGAATCCAGGCAAGAGGGTGATGGTAGACAATAGCAGTGTGGATGGTGGAGGCAGTTTTGACTTTCTCACCAAGTACGTGTGAGATGTGAGAAAACAAAAGGAAACCAAAATAACACCACGTTTTGGCTTGGGCAGCTGGAGTGGTCGAGTTGCCGACATTTGAGAGGTGGTCAGAAAAGGTTTGAGGGCAAAGACCAGCAGCTCGGTCAGAATTTTACACATGTTGAGTTTGAGATGTCTGTGACACATTCAAAGGAGATACTGAGAAAGGCTGTTGAATGTGGGAGCAAAAGTTCCTTTGGATTAATGTGTAATTCTAAAACCTGGAGGATGGTGCTGAAACCATGGCAACAGATATTTGGGAAAATTAGAAAATTAGACTGTATCTTCAAAGGTTTTTCATGTAACACAGCTAGGCGTCTTCCATTTGTTCTCACAGTCATTGAAGGCATTGCCTGTCTTAGTCCGTTTGAGCTGCTGTAGCAAAATAACCACAGACTGGGTAGCTTACAAACAACAGAAATTCGTTTCTTACAGTTTTAGAGACTGGGAAGTCCAAGCTCGTGGCACCAGCATAGTCAGCTGAGGGTCTCTCCTGGGCCACAGACTTCTGGCATTCTCATGTGATGGAAGAGGGTCTCTGGGGTCTCTTTTACAAGACGACTGATCCCCACCCTCATGACCTAATTACCCGATGATTCAACATATGAATGGAGGGGGGCACAAACATTCGGGCACTGCCCCCACGCCAAAGCACCCTAAGACACATGATTCCCGCATGCGTGTCCCTTCAGTGACGTTCCCTCTTGTACCCAGCACGGACCCCCAGGCAGCACTCGAGTCAGGTTCTGACAACGTGGTTGCGGTGAGAACAGAATCGATATTTTACACGTCTCCCCAGTTGTACCTAGCTTTGAGAATCGCTGCTTTGGACCTGTGCTTCTCCAGCTTCACAAAACAGACTGTTCCATTATGTGAGGCTGAAACATAATACATTTGAAAATACTTCACAGAGAGGAAGGGAAGACTTTACAGTGAAATACAGGAATTTAAGTGTCAAATAACTTTTTGATTTTTCCTGTTCGTACAGCTTGGGTGGTGAGTGACATTTAACAATCTATCCCCGCGTCCTTGTGAATCCTGTGTTCCCGCAATGCATCCTGAAGTATCCACAGGCACATGCTTAGAAGGTTTTGATTCTATAAATCAGATACCTCTAGGTTGATAAGTATCCGTAATCTTTAAAACTTTACGAAACATAGACACACACCACACACATACACACACAAGTCTCATTATCCGTGATTATAACATCGTTCTGTTCCGCAAAGCAACAACAGACACCGAATTAGCCAACATTCTCATCAACCGATCAACACATGACCTTGTTTGACTTGTGTTTCGGATTAGAGACACCTTATTTAATACATACTGTTAATTCATTGACATTGAACTCACAACCAACAGCACTGTGACTCACACTTCAACGAGGTTTATTCTAGCACCTGTTTTCTCATGAGGCACGTCACACAGCCTTCTTGCACTCGAAATACTAGACAGCTCTTTAGCACCACACTTCGAGGCCATTGTTAAAAAAAATTTTTTGGGGGTACGTGTGGATTGGGCAACTCAAGCTTTTTGCTGCGTGTACATGTCTGTAGATGTACAAGAGTGCCTCGAGTCATGATTTGGGGGTTCAAATAAATTTTAGGCAGTAGGCGATTTCCAGATAATGAGGAACTGCAAATAGTGAGGATTGAATTATATTCACATACATGCATATATTATCTTTGTATGGATAATAATTCCAAAATTGATAGGCCATGTGCACTTAAATTATCTAAATGACAAGGAAATTCCGAGTTTCATTTTATGGAATGAATTGTTCCCTTTCTATTAAATCAACATTTACCTCCTCATATTGCTTTACCAGTCACGAGCCTTATCGCAGTCAACGAAGCGTCGTGCTAATTCGATAACAACTCTGACGGACGTGAAGGAAATATGTATATGCACACATACAGAGGTTAATTTTGCCTCGGCAAAATGATCAGAAAGCATTGATGCTGGAGAGGACATTCGCAACATGTAAAGCCGTTTGAAAAGCAAGCCATTGAGAGCAGATACAGATAATCCAGTTAGGAATCAGCTAAGTGTCATCAGAAACCCCGGAATATTGAAATACATTCACACTAAAGTGGCAATCCCAGAATGTAACAACCCAGTGAAAAATAATGTTACAGCTTGAAACGTTCCCTGTTGATCTGGTTTTTGCAAATGAGGAAAGCAGGGAGGTTGGGGAAAGAATCATTAGGGAGCAATCAGGGACTAAAACCTTGTCTCCTTTCTCCCAGTCTGAACATTTTTCCACTAGAAAAGGCTGTGTTCTATCAGCGTCACGTTGCTTATAGCCAGTAACATATCCTCTAGTTGTATAAATCAAGTATAACAATTATAAAAACAAGGCAAAATGCTGAATCCGTAACTTGCAAATGGGTAACCTAAAAAAAATCCAGTTATTAGTCTAGAATCATTGTCAAACAAATGATTCCACGTGGATTTAAATACCTTGAAGCATTCAAGCTAAAAACTACAAAGGAAACTTCTTTTGAATGGATAATTTCCCCAACTATGTTCAAGACTGAAAATTCTTTCTAAACAGAGTACTGTAAATATAATTTAAAAATAAGTAGACAGGATAATAGGAATCCCAGTGACTGTCTCTTTAGAAATGTACATGGCTTTTTTCTTCTACACTAAATCCACTTTTTCTTTTCCTTTTTTTTTTTTTAAGTTTATTTTTGGGGGGCGGGGGTGGCGCAGAGAGAGAGAGCCACAGAATCTGAGCAGGCTTCAGGCTCCCAGCTGTCAGCACAGAGCCCGACATGGGGCTAGAACCCGTGAACCGTCAGATCATGACCTCAGCCAAAGTCAGATGCACTGAGCCACCCAGGAGCCCCTAAATCCACTGCTTTTTCTAAAATGAAATAGCTCTAGGTTCAAGGCGTTGTGTCTCATGATCAAACATTGCATTGTAAGGACAATTGTTTCAGTGGGGAGCGATTGATGAGTGCTTGAGCTGGGGCTTTCAAACTTTGATGATAATGCTAATTCCGTCGCTTAACCTTATTCTTTCTGCACCACCACCAAGACTCCTACATTTAGTTTCACTGACTCAATTTTCAAGCCCGAGGCCTGGGCCTCTGCTCTCTAAACAAGCTCTGAGATTGGGGCTCCTGAGACCATCCCCTGGGAAAGCTGGAGCGTCGTTAAGATTTATAACAACAAAATTATTTTTACTCTAGGCATTTCAACAATCAGGCCTTCCTGATAGCTCTGAGAGTTAATAACCAACTATCGTTATTCAGATGCAGCCTTGTTTACGTCCAGTTTTGCCCCAGAACACTAGCCGCTCTTCCCTTTCATCTCCGAGGCTTTCCTGAACACAGCACTTCCTACCTGACCTCACAGCTTTTCATCACATCTGTCACCCTCCGCTGTTAATCCTGAAGGAACACGAGCTCTGCAAGAGTGTTGCTTAAACAGCATGTTTTTTCTTTACACTGTTATCACACTAAAAAATAGCAGTCAGCCTAAGATAAATCAGGTTCTTAATTACTCAGGTGCTTTACATGCAATCTATATATTAGAAATCTCTTCGGGGAAAGACACCGGTGGACCCAAACTGCCTTTCCATTTTTTTTTTTTTAGTGTATTTATTAAATTTCATAGATTTGCTGCCCGTTTCAGCTGTCTTTCCTTACTCATGTCCCTGTGTCTCCTTACTGCAACAACTTACCTCTCTTTGCCTTTGGTAGAGGATAATTAAAAAAATAATAATAATACAATCATGACTCTTAGGCAGATAGAAAAATAAAAGCTCAAAAACACATTGTAAAGATTTTAACGCATTGTTCATGAGGAAACTGGTAAGATGTTACAACCAGTTCAAAGGAGAATCCAAAGAACAGACCTCGGGGCACATCGGTAATGTTGAAATTAATGTGCAGACTGAGAAAGACCCGGCTTCGTCCATAGTAGAAAAGGGGAGTCCCTCGAACTTCTGCCGGATGGAATTTGCTCATCTGTGGGCAATCATTACTTGTTGTAAGGAAAACCATGCTTGCTTGCTGAGCCAATAAGACTAAACACATTAATTAATTAAATCTAGAAGCCTGTGTTAAAGGATAATTTCATATGCATATGTCTTGGAAGTTAGAGATAGTGAATTTCTCTGGAGAGATTGAGAAGGCTTATCCCCCCCAGATGCATTTGCCTGCACTCCAAAAGTGATTTAAACAACCTGTGGAGTGGCGCCTCTCCCCAGAGATCTGTGGCATTCTAGAGCCAGAAGGCCCCTCTCCCTCTGTGGAGGGGAGGAGAAGATGTGCCAGCCATCGCCCGTAATCTCCAAGTCTCATACTTCTGGGGGTTTCCTCTCTTGGGTGCAGACCCCGCATGGGCGGGCGCATCTGGCGCTCTCTGTATTGGCCCACGGGACATTGGGCCATAGAGCCTAGAGGCTGCTAAGATTTTCCGTGGGCAGACGGCCCCTGATCCAAAGACTCCTGTGTCTCTGAGCGGCCGTCTTCCTCCACCCGAGTAAATCTAGATCTCGGTAGCTAGATGCAGACAAACGGATAGAATGCAGATAGGAGGCAAGATAACCAGTTAACTTAGAAGTAGGATAACGTGTCACGCCCTCCACAGTGTCAGACTTACTCTTTTGCAAAACTATGAGTTGACAGTTTACAAAGTTCTAAAGCAGCTGAAAGGCAAGGCAAGGCTCACGGCCACCATGGAACCTGAAGGTTGTACTCTCGTCTGGAGAGTACCTTGTCTTTAATTCGTTCATGTGTTTATTCCCTCAGTTCTGTAACTAAAGTCTTTTGGGCGTGTTGTGCCAGCCCCCGTGCTGTGTGCCGCAGATACGGTGGTTAGCAAATCAGAAACCATCACTCTTCTCAGGGAGCCTCCAGGCCAGTGGAAAAGCCCCATGGAATAAATCGCAAAATGCTGAGTTACAAGTTATGATAAAGTCTGTGTCCTTTACAGTTGTAATTTCTAAACATCAGCTAATGCAATCATGTCTGAAAGAGCAGGAGAGAGGCTCAGGGTTAATAGTTGTGAGAGGCTCCCCTGTTTGCAAAGCACATGGGGCTTTGCATGGCTGCTGGGCACTCATTTTCTCATTGCTCCTCGTGATGTCTCTGCTTCGCCCCGGAAATCAAGATTGCCTGATAAATGCAGCATCTGTTTAACTTCATGCTTTGTAGCACTTTTTATTGAAAAATGAAATCAGCAACACCTGAGTGGCTCAGTCAGTTAAGCGTCTGATTCTTGATTTCGGCTCTGGTCGTGATCTCGCGGTTCGTGAGTTGAAGCCCTGTGCCGGGCTCTGTGTTGACGGTACAGAGCCTGCTGGGGATTCTCTTTCTCCTTCTCCCTGCCCCGGCCCCCCTCAAAATGAATAAATATTTTTAAAAAACGAAATCATTTAAAGAAACTACCGTAGCACTGAAATTTTAGAATTTCAAAAGGAAACATTTCTGGGCACGGTCCTTCAAGGGCTGTCGTGCACCACAGCCTTGGATTCCTTACCCCTTAAAAGACCTTTAGAATCATGTGTTTACTGTGACCCAGTGGATGCTAAACTCTAGGGAAGCCCCTCTCGGTGTGAACCAAAAGGCAAAGAGACAAAAGCAGGCATATTGTCCTGTTCCTTTGGCAGCTACCCAGCCAGAGTCGAGCTTCCGTATGCTGTCCATTGATTCATTACAAGGAAATTTTATTGTTTGCTGAACAATTAAAGCAGACTCCAGTGGAGGCTAGGTTAGTGGATTTGCCTGATTAATGGTCATGAACTTCTTTTTTTTCTTAAAGATTATGTATTTCTTTTGAGAGTGCGAGTGAGCACACGCGAGCGAGGGAGGGGCAGGGAGAGAGGGAGAGAGATAATCCCAAGCAGGCCGAGGCGGGGCTCGATCCCACAAACCGTGAGGTCCTGACTTGTGCCGGACCAAGAGTCAGACGCTTAACCGACTGAGCCACCCAAGCGCCCCAATAATTACAAACCTCTAATAGCGAAGGTTGGGTTGGCTAAAATCATAGAATTTCAGACCTATGATATTGTCCTATATTCTGCCAGTTTATTTTCTAAATTTGGAAATGGAGGCTCAGATTTTACCTGACTTTCTTAAGGGCACATCTATTCCAGATCTGCAACTCAAATATCCTGACGGTCTCTATACTATGTCACAGTCTGGCCATCCATAATTAATTTCATTAGCTTTTATATCATGTCCTCTTTAAGGAAATTAATTTACTGATAAAGCTGAATGGTGAGGAGAAATGCAAAGCAGAAATAAAAGTAACTGCTGTTGTTTCCAAGAAAAATAGTGATGCACTCACACATAGAAGGCAATAGGACTGTCAAAGCTGCCTCCCGTCTTATTTAGCAGACAGACCTTTCTATTCAAAATTCTGGTGACCTGGTGAGGCGTGGGAGTGAAATCTCTTATCTTGTTTTGATTGTCGATCCATGTGAATGCATTAGCTAAAGAGAGGGGAGGAAATTCTACCTACTGTTTCCTCCAATTTGGAATAGTCCTCTGTAATACAGAAGAGTTATGTGACTTAACATCACATAGATAGCAGAGTTTTGACAACTTCCAATCTGTTTCTTACCTATTAAATCAGAGGACTTTTGATTAATCTGTTCTTGTGCCTGCATCTATCACCGTAAATATAATGTGAAGTCAATTTCTGGGAAGGTTGAAGGCTAGATACAATATGCCTATCTTCCATTACAAACATTGTAGGATTTTTATTTCATTTCATAATTTTGGTAATCATTATGATGGTAATGTTTACAGACATTCAAGTGTCGATAGGGATTGCTCTAGCAAGGACTCAAAGATATTTTATTTTTTATTTTAGTTGAGTTGCTGATGCTGTATCAGGTGCATTCAGCTCAAGGAAGTAACGTCCTCTTGTATTCCATAACTATGCACATCACACAATACCAAAATGAATATTTAAAATTCGATTTAAAAAGAAAAGGATGGGCACTCATAATTAAATGTTGTCTGAAGAGAGAGATATATATAGCCCATAAAAATCTGACCTTTCTTTGCTGGTAAAGGGAATGGTAAAGGGAATTTTTAAGAGTAGAAAAATCATCACTTATATCATATAATTTAAAATATTTCAGAAATTCACAGATACACCTTTTTCACATCGTAGCATCCCTGAATTCAGGGTGTGTCAGTAATCAACAATGTTTTATAGTTATAATAGGCAGCTTTTTTTGTTTTTTTTTAAGTAAAATCATGATGCATCTTTAAAAAATAGAATATTGGATTCAATGAAATGAAACGTGTCGCAAATTTTAATAATTAGTTTTCTTAATATTTTTCACCATAAACATTTTCTGGTTAAATTATATGGCCACGTAAAATAAAAATCATGGCAAATGCATGGCAGTCGTATAAACTAAAGGGAAAAGAGTCACTTTACTATAATTTAAATATTTTAAGAACCCATTTGTGTTGAAACCTCTCAGAGAGGTTTGATGACTAGAAAAATTTGACTCAGATAAAAGGTGATTTTGATTTTCTTTATTTATTTTAACTTTTGCAGACTAGTGATGGTCTCCTCTCTTTCTTCCCCATTTCCGCATACAAGAAACTGCATGGACCGTCATACAGCACAATGGCTCTGACCTAACAAGAGTCAGAAACACTAACCCAGAGAACCCATATGCTGGGTTTTTCGAGTACGTGGCCAGCATGGAGCAGCTCCAGGCCACAATTAACCTTGCGGACCACTGTGAGCAGGAGCTTACCTACTACTGCAAGAAGTCACGGCTTGCCGATAAACAAGGTAAGGAAACTGAGGCACCTGTCCCTCTGTGCACATGGCACAGCCGCTTTACTTAACCAGCTCCCGAGGATTTGAATTATGCCGTGGTGGTGGTGGCATTCGGCCACGGAGCGTGTCTGCCCCCTGTATACTTAGCAAACATGTCACAGTCTGGAAGTCACAGCAATGCTTTTGCCCGAAGAAAGAACAAGGTCAATTTACTCTGAGCTTTGTTCAAAACCTCGATTGCCTTCGGAGTCTCTTCCTGGCCTCAGTCAGATAACTCTACAGAAAGGAGCTTCATTCTGATCCTCAATGAATGCTCAGTGTCTATCCTTTAGAAAGGGCAGGTGACACGTACGGTTTGTTTTATCAGGAAGAGAGTTAATGAAAATATGACTCACTTTTCTCAAAGTGACTATTCTGTGCGACTCTTTTTTCATGGATTGTTGGCAGCTAGCCTCTGGGTAAAATTGAAAATTAGAATAGGCTGCCGAAAACAGTTTATTCAGCAGTTTAAATCGGAAATCAGAAAACCATCTTTTAACTCTTTCCTTTATTCTACTTTTAATAACCAGTCTGCTCTTCAATTCTGTGTTTGGTTTTGTTTTCCCGTTAGAACATCTCATTATGTGACAGTACCTTGGGCCCCACCGCCCAGTGCCGGCACAGTGCTGGAATTTACTGCAGGCGCTTTCCATCTGGCCTCCCGTAGGCATCCCTCATATCTTCTCATCACCCAATGTGTAATCTAGAATTTAATCTTTTTGAAGGGAATTAAGCTTTAAGAAACACGACTTCCGTCATGACGCTTTTCTACTTAACGAAGCTCCAGGCCTTCCTCTTTGCTGTCCGTCCAAAACAGACTCTTGTCTGATTCATACCATTCCCTAACACAGTTTTCTAGGAGTAATATTGAGGTATATTCTTCTTTAGAAATTAGAAAGATTCTGAGACATCTGCACAATAAAGCTACTTGGCGCATGTTTACCCCTGTTTGTTATCTTAAGAGAGGTCTGAATACCATGACAACAATTTTAAAAGACATGCATTTCATATGTGAATGTCATATGTCATATGGGTCAAGCAGAAAGATTTTGAATGTTTTTTTTTTAAGTTCATTTATTTATTTTGAGATAGAATGCAAGCTGGGAGCTGGAGAGGGACAGAGAGAGAGAGACAGAGAGAGAGAGAGAGAGAGAGAGAGAGAGAGAATCCCAAACAGGCTCTGCAGAGTCAGCACAGAGCCCCAGTTGGGGCTCAAACTTGCAAAACCTTGAGATCGTGACCTGAGCGGAAATCAAGAATCGGATGCTTGACTGACTGAGCCACCCAGGTGCCCCAAGATTTTGAACTCTCGGGATGACATTTGAACTTGTTGCTTCTAGTTAAGCGGCTCTTCTACTCACTGTCCACCCATGTAATACAACCAGATTATTCTTTCCCTTATGACTGGCTTCACACCCTCTCCTCCTTTTGCTCCTTCCTCTATTTCAGAATGTCCTCGTTTGGTCATTTACCCCCACCAGCCCTTCCCATCTTGCTGGTCTCATCTCACATCTTACCCCCCCTGAAACCTCAATCCCATTTGTGAATGACCATCAAATAGTTACAGTGCAAACAGCATAAGACTTAAAGGCAGGGAGAGATGTGGGTTCAAATTCCAGGGCTCTTCTTGATTAGGTTTAGAGCTTGGATAGATGAATCTTTCTCTTCTATGACATGGGGCCAGTGATACCAACCTCACAGGGTGTGGCAGTGATCGGATGACATAGCACAGCACATACAGAGTGCCTGAAGTGAGCTCCTCTCTTTTCAGCTCTCTGGTGCATCACGGTTATAGTTCACGTAGCAGTTTAGTATGCAACTGATTGTTCATTGATGCTTAGAACCTAAAAACATAGATAAGCAAATATGGAAGTGTAATCTAAGAAGAATGAGAACCTTATTTATGGAAGGATAAATGAATGAGATGCAACAAAATGAACTGAGTTGCCTAACTAGAAAAGAAAGACAAAAAGGAAGATAAGCATCAAAGTCACAAATCAGCCAAACTCTGGAAGAAACAGAAAACAAAATCCCCAAGGGGTTGGCGAGCAAGCACCACCCAAAGTAAAGAGGACAGTATAGAGTGTGAAGGAACCCCTCCCTTCATGGCCAGTGGTGCCCATGCATCTGGGTGTTGCAGCCAGGCTTGAGAGCCACTAGTAAAGAAAAGGCTGTAGAACAAAGGGTGATGATGCTTGTTACATGCACAGATTTTCGTCAGGTCCATCACCCAAGAACTCATATGGAATGAACTTGAGTTTGAAAATAGAGAGAACAGGGGTGCCTGGGTGGCTCAGTTGGTTGGGCAACTGACAGTCAGCTCAGGTCATGATCTCACCCTTCGTGGGTTCGAGCCCCGCCTCGGGCTCTGTGCTAAACAAAACAGAGCCTGCTTCGGAGTATTTGTCTCATTCCCTCTCTCTCTCTGCCCCTCCCCCACAAATTCTCTCTTTCTCTCAAATAAATAAATATGTAAACATAAAAAAAAGGGAAATAGAACAATTTGGAGTTTAAGTTCACAATGAGAAATACACGGGGAAGAACAGGAAGGTGGTGTCAGACAAGTTAAGTTTACAGTTTCAGATCAGGTAGAGCAGTTTTAAGTAATAATGGTGCCATAACTGTGGACGAATAAAGTGGGATGTGTATGAAAATAAATTTTCTGCAAGCTGTGGAGCTATGACTCAGCACATTGAAAAGATGATCAATGTGGATACTCAGGTCGTTTGGGATTTTAACTATGGGAAGGGGAATGTCCTACCATGATCACTGATATTTTATAGTTTTAATTTTTAACTTAGAAAATTTCTCATGACTTTCTTCATTCTTTCCTATACTTATTTAAATTCTTCAGGACACTTGAAAAAGTCTTAAAGGGAACTGCATGTCCTTGGTACTTTAAAACATTCAGTGGTTTCAAGGAAGATTGGTGAAAATATTATTCAATATTTAGGAATAATTTATTTTCTTTTTAATCTATGAACACATAATGTTTAAGCAGTATATTGGAATATACCTATTAAATGTTTCAAGATGGTTAAGTTAATCATGCAGTTAAAAAAAATGAAAAACCTTGATTTTAATGTCTTTATCCATAACACAAACTTCCAGTTCCCTTGGGTTTTTTGGCATGGTATGTGCTGGTATGGAAAGGAACACTGGGAGAGAGGTTGTCAGCATTAGTAGAGGTTTAATCAAATAGTAAGTTGTTACGAGCATTGACATTTGTAAATGAGGGAGAAATTAGTATAAGTCCCGTATTTTCAATAGGGCTCATGGCAGTAACTTAAAAGTTTTGAAAGTCAACAGAAAAATGATCTAACAACTTTGAGGAGCTGACTGATTTGATGTCACATTCTTCTCATGCCCTGATTCTCAAATGACTATGATTTTTCCTCACTACCTATTGTTTTTTGCTAAGACAGATTGCCTGCATTCCTCACCTGAATGTTCTGTCTATTCTTTGTGCTAGTTCTTTGGCATCATGTTTAGTCGTAACTCTGAGAAGGAGCTGGAAGCTGAACATTCATCATAGAAAGCAATGCACTTGGCTAAGGGAAACTTTGTTTTTGAGTGTAGTGTTTGCTTCAGGCATAAAGATCTTTCAGTGTTATTTCTGTAGTCTCCAAATAAATAGCCAAGCCATTAAATGGAAGAAAAAAAACCACATACTTCCAAATAGATCCTAAATCATAAGGAGGGGGTGCCGAACAATGCCTAATGTAAATAAACAGCTCATGTGTTTTTAGTTGAATAAATGTATTGAGATCAATCGCTGACTTTCCATAACATTCTGTAGTGTTTTAATGGGCATTTCATGATCTCAAATCAATTTTGCTTCTGATATCATAATTACTGTGGCTTATATTTTGATGCCTTCTTGTTTCAGAAATTATTTTTAAAGAACTTACATATGTGAACTCCTCTCAAAACATTTTTAAATGTCATGCCTGAATTAAAAAGGAACTACTGGTTTCTTTTCTACTTAAAGAAAAATATATTGACCATTTAAGCTTAAATAATAAAATATATTTTTTAAAAGCTTTCTTAAGGAAATGCCATCAGTAGCAGTCTTTGGAATATCATTACATCAGACCAGCCTTTCTTTTCCTGCCTTCAGTCTTTTGACTGATTTGGGAAGGAAGGGAATGGACTGGCCTGGAAGGCTGTGGGGTCCAGAGCCGATCTCACATTTCTCGCATTTATCTTTCAGATGGACGCCCTCTGAGTTGGTGGGTTGGAAGAACCAATGAAACACAGACGTACTGGGGAGGTTCTTTGCCTGATCCTCAGAAGTGTACTTGTGGATTAGAAGGGAACTGCATTGATTCTCAGTATTACTGCAACTGTGACGCTGACCGGAATGAATGGTGATTTCCTTATGCAAAATAAAGTTGTTTTTATTTAATGTTTATTTATTTTTGAGGGAGAGAAAGAGAGAGAGGGAGGAGGAGGGCCAGAGAAAGAGAGAGAGGGAGGGAGAGACAAAATCCAAAGCAGGGTCCAGGTTCTGAGCTGTCAGCGCAGAGCCCGAGGCAGGGGTCAAACTCACGAACCGTGAGATCATGACCTGAGCCGAAGTCGGACGCATAACTGACTGAGCCACCCAGACACCCCGATATAAAGTTTATTGTTAAAAATGAATCACTCAGAACATACAGCAGAGCGAGGCAGATACTGAACAAATTAGTACAGTGAAGAAATTAGATAAAGGTATGTTTTGATGAAATGTGTTACAATCAGTTTGAATCCTAAATGTGAAGACCAGTATCTTTTTATTTGAGTTTTTTAGAAATGGACCACAAATCATTACATTTTATTTTTGTAATAGGATGAAATAGAGACATCTGTTTCATGTTTCCTCTTCATTGTAAGTCAGTTATCATTCTTTTTAAAATTGAATGTGGTTAAGAATTCTATTATTTTCAAAATATATTTATAGCCATTAATTACTGAAGCACAGTTCTTCAATAATCTACCTCTAAAACCTTTAAACATGTAAACTTAGAAAGTCTCACAGTTATTTGAACATGTAGCTCTTTAGTTTTTTTTCAGGACAAACCATGCCACAAAGAACTAATAGTCTATTTATCATACCTCAAAAAAGGAAATCTAAAACACTTAGGGATTTGAAAACTAAGGCTGAAATATTGTTTTAAGTAGAAGAGAAGCCTTATGTGTATGTTTGCCTTTGAAAATTTTGAAAAGATATTTAGTATATTTGAGACTAGAGTTGAAATATACATTGGTTTTATTTATTTGTGAAGTGAAAGGTTTTTAAATTTTCCTATTCGCATTTCAGCATTCCATATGTATAAGCACCTGGATCTGTACATAAGAGTTATCTAAAAAAAATTTTTTTAACGCTTATTTATTTTTGTCAGAGAGAGTGCGAGTGGGAGAGGGGCGGAGAGGGAGGGAGACACAGAATCCGAAGCAGGCTCCAGGCTCTGAGCTGTCAGCACAGAGCCTGATGTGGGGCTCGAACCCATGAACCCGTGATACCATGACCTGAGCTGAACTCAGAGGCTCAACTAACTGAGCCAACCAGTTACCCCAAGAATTATTTTTAAAAGTACTAATAGTCAATTTGGCTGTAAATGTGATTGATTTGGTTACAGAATCTACATTAATTTCAGTAATCAGTCCGTTGTTAATTGAGCTCACGTTTTGAATTATGGAATACTCTGTGTATTTATTTGGCAAACATCAAGGCTACATTATATTTAAAAAAAAGATTATTTTAGAATACTCTAAAAGGAGGTTTCTGCATGGAGTCACGATTATATTTTTAGTGTTACATGTTTCATAGAGTATTGTCTTTCTTGCTCAAACTCCAGTTTTTCAGAATATCTGCCTCCTGTGGAGGGCACTCTTTTCCTCACTGCCTTCACACACACGTGCGCGCGCGCGCACACACACACACACACACACCCACACACACAAAATGCCTACACAATAATAGTGTGTCTTAAAGTGCAAATAAAATGTTAATAGCAGTGCTTACCAGGAAAAATACCTAACCTAATCACCAAATTTCTCCAATGCCTCTGTAACATATTATTTATCAAAAATAATTTTTAGGGGCACCTGGTGTGGCTCAGTCTGTCACATGTCCAACTCGATTTCGGTTCAGGTCATGATCTCAGGGTTGTGGGATCGAGCCCCACGTTGGGCTCCGTGCTGGGTGTGGAGGCTACTGAAGATTCTCTCTCTCTCCCTCTCCCATCTGCCCCTCCCCACCCTGTGTGCTCTCTTTCTCTCTCGCTCAAAAAAAGTCATTTTTAAAAATAAGATTTTTAAATTTCTCGTATTAAATTCTGCTCCTGGTAAAGTAGCTTGCATGGAGCTAACCTTCCTTAGACACATTTATAATCTCTGGAAATATATTTAGAAAAGCACCTAGTTGAAGAAGGTGGAGAGCAGCCAAATGTAGGCAGAAACTGCCAAGGTTGGGGGACTTTGACCCTTGAAAGAAGGAATTCAAGTGGGTGAGATAGATGTTTATATTTTATATGCTTTTTCACATGAGGGCACTCACCAAACCACGTGCCATGAGGTGGTGAGGACTCCAAGGGAATACTAGATTTTTTTCGGCTCCAGGTATCAGAGGACAGAGTTTAGGGCTGCCAAAATGACTAAAAATTGAGGAGGGAGTGGAAATCCCAGAAAGAAGAAAACTACCTGGGCAGAGTTCATTCTGTCAACTCCCCTCAGGGCCCCGACTGCCCTGAACCGCATATGCACAGGGGAGGTTTCTGGGAATCAAGCAGACAGCTACCCCTGGAAAACTGAACGAGCTCTAGGGACATTTCAGTGGCATTTCACTTGGACCTTGTGACTTGCTTTAAATAAATAGAATATGATCAAAGGGAGGAGAGTCACTTCTGAGATGGAGTCACAAAAAACTATGATTTCTGATTTCCTTGCAACTCTCTCTGAGACTCCTGTTTTGATGAGGCAATCTGCCGTGTCGTGAGCTGTCCTGGGGAGAGGCTCATATGGCAAGGAATTGAAGGTGACCATCAACCGACACCAGTGAAGAGCCAGGGCCCTCAGTCCATCCGCTGGCAAGGAGCAGACTACTGCCAACGACGAACCACATGAGTGAGCTTGGAAGCGGATCCTTCCCCTGTCAAGCGCTGAGATGGCCGTAGTCCTTGCCAACACTCTCGTTGCAGCTGCGCGGGGGACTCGGAGCCAGACTCTCCTGTTGAGCTCTGCCCAGATTCTTGACACACGGACACATAGATCATAAATGTTGTTTTAAGTCGTGAAGTTTTAGGCTAGTTTGTTCTGCCGTGGTAGATCACTAATACGACATCAATGTACAGATTCCAGAAACTCAGAGGATCTGAAGCAGAATAAAAACAGAGAAGAACACACCTTGGCTTATTGTTCAAATTGCTGCTAAAAAAAAATGATAAAGATAAATATTGTAAAAGCAACAGCCAGGTTGGACAGATCTGGTGGAATGCATTCCATGCAGGAAAACAGAGAGATACCAGTGAAGGCTGACTCCTCATCAGAAGCACAGGTCAGAAGACAATGGAATGATCTCTTTAATGTGCTGAGAAAGAAAGCAATGTCAACCTAGAATTCTATACTAAATAAATAGATATTTCAAAACTGAAGGTGAAATAAAGTCCTTTTCAGATTAAGGAAATGCTGAATTTGTTCCCAACACAACTGCACTGTAACAGTACACTAACAGAAATGCTACAGGCTAAAGAGAAATAATACCAGACGAAAACTCATGTTCAGAAAGGAACGAAGAAGACTGGAAATCATGATTATGTCAGGAAATATAAAAGCCAGCATTTAAGTTCTTTTTTTTTTTAATTAAAAAAGTAAATTAAAATTTACTGTTTAATTGTATTATAACATTTATAACACCTAGATTTAAACTATATTACAGCAATAACACAAGGAGCAGGTGTGTGTGTGGTGGGGGGTAGGGGGAGGTTAAGAATATTATCCTGTAGTAAGCTTCTGACATTTTATATTAAGTAATATAACATAAAATCTAAGTAAAGTGGATGAATTAAAGATGCATCATGTAAAGATCCGTAAAGCAAACATTAAAAACTATAAACAGACATATAGCTCAAAAGTGAGTAAAAAATAAAATTGAATACCAAGAAATATGTACTTAGCCAAGAGATTTAGGAAAGAGGGTGCAGAAATACAGGAAATCCTATGGGAAAAAATAAGCAACAAATAACAAAATGGTAGAGCTAAGAACACAATATCAGTCATTATACTAAATGTAATTATTTATTAATTTACTTGTTTTCTATTCTTTTTTGCTATTGAGTTATAATTGGTATACAGTATTATATTAATATGTATATTAATTATACAATAGTATATTGTATAATTGTTATACAATATTATATTAATATATACAATATATATTATATTAATTATATTATATTATATTATATTATATTATATTATATTATATTATATTATATTATATTATATTTATTATGGAACGTAGTGATTTGATACTTTTGTACATTATGAAGTGATTATCTGGCCATAACCATTCCACTGAAAAGGTAGAAAATGCTCAACTGAATTTCAGAATCACCAGCTATAGTCAGTCTGCAGGAGACGTGAAAACGTGGCCATATTTTCATATGCTTAAGTGAGCAATTGTTTCCTTGCTTTTTTGTGTGTGCAGATTTAGCTCAGAATACCTTGGCTTTGAAATGTAGTGAGGATTATTGCTTATTTTATAATTACAAATTGTAATTTTAAGGATTTTTGTTGTTGTTACTGTTTTTTAGGACCAATGACACTGGATTCCTTTCTTATAAAGAACACCTGCCAGTAAGGAAGATCGTGGTTACAGACACGGGCCGACCGCACTCAGAAGCAGCTTATAAACTGGGGCCTCTACTCTGCCGGGGAGACAGTAAGTGGTGGCATTGTGCTGTAAACATATCTGGGGAAACCGATGTCACTGAGGACTCATGTTTCTGTCATAGAATAATTAATCAGACTTCTCTTGTGACGCCGCATGAGCAGTGTTTCAAGTCTTTCTTTCAGTCGGTCAACAAAGAACGTACCCTCATAAAGTTTAAAGCCCTGCAACAAAGGCTGTGACAGCAAGGCTTGTTCAGATCCCAAGAGAAAGAAACCACTAAGCATCTCAATTTGATTGGTTGGTAAACACATCCCAGCGTTCCTGAATTTCTACCTGCCATTATCTATATAGGAAAGCCTCAGTGCTGCATAAAAGTGTGGAGAATGTATGTGAGTTTTCTCCTGTTGGGCCTGTGGTGAAATTAGAGCATCAATAGGATCAAATGCCAGTTTCGTCAAACATATTTCAACTTTTGATCTCATTTTTGTTTCCAGTTTGTGTGTCCAACTCTAAATCAATGGGACACGCTGTTTTGTGTATTCAATGTATTCGCACTCTAAAGCAGAATTTTAAAATTCAAATATAGTTTCACAGAAAATATTTCTTTTCAGCAGGGATTGAAATGAGTATATGTACCCATACGTATGGGGACTGGTGCATTAATTATTTGTGCCTTTAGTTATTTCCAGGACTTAAAACGGAAATAGGAAAAATATTTATTTACATTAAAAGTATACCCTAAAATAAAGTTTTATTCTAGGGGCTCGACAGAGGAAGAGACGATCTAACAACGCAGTGGATTTATGGAGATACACAGCAGAAGTTGCTTAGTTAAAAAGCAAAAATGATACTGGCCTATAAAAATTTATATATACTTATAAAAAATGTCTGCCATTATACCTACTATCCCCAATCTTAAGCATCTCTACTTCCTGTTCTGCCAGTAGGCTCACACAATCACGTGAAGAAGACATAGGATATTTCATGGAGAGAAAAATTATGTGCAAAGAGACGAGGTTGTAAACTCAGGATGCGTCCAGGGAAGTACAATGATTTTGTGACTGCAGAGAAATTGTTCTACACCTCACACACAGTTTTCCCTGCTGGCTCTCATCTTAACCCTTCAGGGGCCTGGGCTGGCTTCCTCCCTCTCCCTTATTTCATTTGCCACAGTCCCCGGGAAGGTGTCTGCTTTGACTCACGTCACTACCACTGGCGCTGAGGGCTTCTTTCTCACAGACTTTCTGCCATGAACTTAAAACACACTGCACTTTTCACTGAAAAGTAGAGGTTTTCCATGCAAGGCAGTGTTTGCCCCTCAGTGGACATTGGCAATACCTGAAGACACTTTTGACTGGTACAGTTGTCAGGGGGTTGAGTGCTACTGGCATCTAGAGGGAGAGGTCAGGAATACTGCTAAATATCCTATAATGTGCAAGACAGCCATCTGCGACTAGGAATGATCTGGTCCAAAATGTCAATAGTACTGAAGTTGAGAAACCACAGCGTTAAACTTTTCTGACCATGGGGCTGCAGAGGGAGGAAAAACATTAGGAATAAGAATTTGCAAGCAATTTAAGTATTTAGAGACCTGCTAAATAATTTCTCACTTTTAAATGAAATAGTAATTGAGAGTTTCCTTGGCCTTCTTGCACATCTATTTTAGGCTTGAGGCTCATCCTCACATAACATCACAGGACTGTTTTCTGCATGGGGGACTCGTTATTTTCTCAGTCAGAAGAGCAATGGCTACAGAACAATGGATGCCCCCCCTTTCTCTACATGGGAAATCTGCACCCCCGAAGGTGCAGTGCCTTAGGCACATTTATTTTTCTTTCCAAGTGAGATAGACTGGGTAGATATGGGACTTCTAGATATGGAATCATGCACACTGGGCCTGATAAGCAGAAGAAAGGTATGCAGACACTATCCTGAAGGCAGTAGGACCTGAATATTGAATAATTTAAGGCTGAGAAATAGCTTAATCTTCACAATCCAATTGAAAACATGAAGACCAGTTATAAATCTAAAGGCCAGCGAAGTGACCTTTGATGTAAGACAAGGAAAAATGATGAGGACTTGAACCAGGCAGTTGTTGGCATGGGACTTACGGGAGGGGCTCAGGGAAAGAGGTAAATTCGGCATGATCTGGATGGGAGTGGAGGCTGAAAGCGTGAAAGTGGAGGTTGAAAGATCTCTGACTTTGTGATCTAAGTAAAGCTGCTGTGACAGTAAGAATTCTAGTACCCTTCACTGAGACAAAGGGACTTTTAGATTTTCTTTGACAGAAAAACGGAAAAATGAGTATGAAAAAATAGACATTTTGGTTTTATCACACACATGAGAGATGTTGAAAGTTTTCTATCTAGCTATGTTTTTCTAGGAAAGAGGACAGAAGCCTTGAGAAGGCAGGACAAAGAAACAAAAATGACTCTGAGACCTATTGATACCAAATATGAGCTTGACCCTAATTAATTGAGGTTGTCTTTTTCCAAGTCCTTCTTCGATTATTTTTTTAAATGTACGTCGTTCTGAAATTCCACGTGACTGCTGCCATTGTCGTTTGATACCAGAAGCACAGGTAACATTGTTAGGTGTTTGTCTTAAAGCACAACAGGTATGAACGATAAAGCTGCCTTTGAAGTTGTGCTACAGGCACAAAACTTAGTAAATACTATTGTCCTTATGAATTTATTTATTTATGAATATGGAAATAAATTTCTTGAAGATTTATGTGAAAAGTAAATGGCAGCATTTGAATTTAAAAGCAGAGTAGGAACTGAAGAGAACATCCTCAGTGTTTTAAAAGGCATATATGGGGGCACCTGGGTGGTTCAGGCCATTAAGCATCTGACTCTTGATTTAGGCTCACGTCCTGAGCTCATGGTCATGATCTCATGGTTGTGAGATTGAGCCCAGGCTCCACACTGGGCATGGAGCCTGCTTAAGATTCTCTCTCTCTCCCTCTGCCCCTCCCCTGTCTGCACTCTCTCTCAAAAAAAGAAAAAAAAATTAAAGGCATCTATGAAGATCTGACAGCTAATATCATATTGAATAGCCAAAGACTTAAAATGCTTTCCCTCTGAGATCAGGATCAAGGCAAAGATGTCTGCTATCACCTGTCCGATTCAATATCATACTGTTGGTCCTAGCATATGCAATATGAAAAGGAATTCAAGGCATATAGATCAGAAAGGAAGATATAAAATGTTCCATTTATAAATGATACGGATTTCTAGGTAGGAAATCTGTAAGAACTTTTTTTTAAAGTGAGTTTGGCAAGGTCACAGGATACAAGGCCAGTATTCAAAAATAAATTTCTGTATTTTCTTAATAAAAACTGTTAATTAAAATGTTAAAATACCTCTTATAGTAGCACCAAAAATATTAAATTCTTTGGCATAAATGTAACAAAATTACATAACACTGATGAGAAATCAGTAAAGAAGAACTAAGTAAAAATATAATAGTTGTGGAATGAGAGCTATAATAGTTGTGGATTGAAAGATTTGATATTGTTAAGATGTCAGTTTTTCTAAAATTGATATACAGGTTCATTACAATCCCAATCAAAACCCATTAGGTGCTTTTCTTTTTCCTCTTCTTAGAAATTGGCAAGCTTCTTCTAAACTGTGTGCCCAAACACAAAGAAACTAGAATAACTAAAACATTGTGAAAAATAAAAACCAAGTTTGAGACTTAACACTTTTTAAGACACGTTACAAAACTGTAGAATTAAAGACAATGTGATATTGACATCAAGATAGAGAAATAGATTGATAAAACAGAACAGAGAGCCCAGAATATATACATTCAATTCATTTTTGAAAAAGCTGCCAGAGCAACTCAATGGAGAAAGAACAGTCCATTTTAAGACAGTGCTGGAATAATTACAATGCATTTGAAAAAAAAACAAAAACAAACAAAAATCTCAACCCATTCTTCAAACTGTGTACAAAAAATAACTCAAAACTAATCATATACTTAAATGTGAACCCACAAACTATAACCTTCTTTAAGAAAATATAGGAAAAAATCTTAGTGACTTTGAGTTAGGCATAGATTTCTTAAATACAACACCAAATGCATGATCCATAAAATTGTTAAAAATGATAAATTAAATTTCATCGAATTTAAAAACTACTTTTAAAATGACATTGTTAAGAAAGTGAAAAGACAAGCCACAACCTGGGAGAAAATATTTACAAAATACATACCTGATAAAGCCTAGTGTCCAGGATATAGAAAGAACATTACTCTCACGGGTCAATAATAAAAAATATTCAGATTAAGACATGGGCAAAAAATTTGCACATTTATCAGAGAAAATATACAGATTTCAAAAAGCACATAAAAAGATTTTCAAGGGGCACCTGGGTGGCTCAGTCGGTTACGTGTCCACCTTCGACTCAGGTCCTGATGATCTTGCGGTTTGTGAGTTCGAGCCCTGCGTCAGGCTCTGTGCCGACAGTTCAGAGCCTGGAGCCTGCTTTGGATTCTGTCTCCTTCTATCTCTGCCCCTGCCCCACTTGTGCTCTGTCTTTCTGTATCAAAAATAAGTAAATGTAAAATAATAATAAAAAAAGATTCTCAATATCCTTAGTCATTAGGAAAATGTAAAATAATACCATAAGGAGATATCAATATATAACTGTTAAAATTGATAAAATTTTTTAAAAAACAGACCATATCAAATTCTGGTGAAGATTCAGAGTAACGGGAACTCTCATTGCTGGTGCAAATGTAAAATGCTACAGCCACTTTGGAAGATAGTTTGGCAGATTTTTTTGTTTTTGTTTTTTTATAGGTTAAGCACACATGTACCATATGATACAGCAATTCCATTCTTAGATATACAAGAGACATAAAGAAACCTGTATATAAAGGTTTATACTGGCTCTATTCATAGTCTCCTAAAACTGGAACCCACCCAAATGTCCATCAACTAGTGAATGAATAAATTTCCCATTTTACTGTGGTGTAACCATTCTATACAACAGAATACTACTGAACATTAAAAAGAAATGGAGTATTGATACATGCAATAACGTGAATGAATCTCAAGCACTTTATGCTAAGTAAAAGAAGTCTTAAAATACATGCTGGATGATTCAGTATCTAAGGTATTTTGGAAAAGGCAAAACCATGGGAACGAAAACAGGATTTCAGTTGCCAACAGCTTCAAGGTGAGAGGAATTCTGCAAAGGGGAACAGATTAAGGACATGTTCTATATCTTGAGTGTGGTGGTGGTTTCATGGCTTTATGCATCTATCAAAATTGCTACACAAATAAAGGGTCATTTTTATTCATGTAAATTATCCTTCAATACATCTGACTCCAAAAAAAAAACAACCCTCAAAAAAAAAAAAAAAAGACTAAATGTTAGTATGAACTAAATGCTCTTTTTTAAAGAGAAGTTTTAGGTTTATAACAAAATTGAAAGGCAAGTACGGAGATTGCTTTATATCCCCTGCCCACACACATAGATAACCTCTCTTATTATCAACATCACTCACCAGAATGGTACATTATTTTTTTTAACCAAGGATGATAACTGCTTAATTTAAAAATTGGTTTATCTAAAGAATACCATAAAACTAGAAGACATTGATGAAAAAAATTGATAACACAAACAAATGAAAATATATACCATGCTCATGGATTGGAAGGATCAATATAATTAAAATCTCCATACTACCAAAGCAATATACAGATTCAGTGCAATCCCTATTATAATACCAATAGTATTTTTCACAGAACTAGAATAATTCTAAAAGTTGTATGAAACCACAAAAGACCCTGAATAGCCAAACCAATCTTGAGAAAGAAGAACAAAGTGGGAGGTGTAACACTCCCAGATTTCAAGTATACTACAAAGGTATAGTAATAAAAACAGTGTGGTACTGGTACAAAAATAGACACATAGATCAGTGGATCAGAATAGAGAGCCTGAAATAAATCCACACTTAATCTACAAGAAAGGAGGCAAGAATATACAATGGAGAAAAGACAACCCCTTCAACAAATGGTGCTGGGAAAACTGGACAGCTACATGCAAAAGAATGAAACCTGGCCACTTTCTTACACCATATACAAAATAAACTCAAAGTGGATTAAAGGCCTGAATGTGAGATCTGAAACTATAAAACTCCTTAAACAAAACATAGGCAGTAATCTCTTGGACATCAGCTTTAGAAACATTTTTCTAGCTATGTCTCCCCAGGTAAGGGAAACGAAAGCAAAAATAAACTAAAATAAAAAGCTTTTGTACAGCAAAGAAAACCATTAACAAAACAAAAAGGAAAGATACTGAATGGGAGAAGATATTTGCAGATGATATATTTGATAAGGGGTAATATCCAAAGTATATAATAATCTTCCACAACTCAATGCATAATCCAATTAAAATGGGCAGAGGACTGGAATAGGCATTTTCCTAAAGAAGATGTAAAGATGGTCAAGAGACATATGAAAAGATGCTCATTATCACTAATCAGGGAAATGAAAATCAAAACAGAATGAGATATCACCTTATACTTGTCAGAATTGTTAGTATCAAAAAGGTAAGAAATAACAAGTGTTGGCCAGGAACTCTTGTTCACTGAACGAGTGTTCATTGAACTCTTGTACACCGTTGGTGGGAATGTACATTGGTTCAACCTGTGTACAACAGTATTGAGGCTCCTCAAAACATTAAAAATAGAGTTACCATTTGATCCAGCAATTCTGCTGCTGGGCATTTCCCTGAAGAAAATGAGAACAGTAATTTGAAAAGATATATGCATCCCTATGTTTATTGTAGCATTATTTACAATAGGCAAGATATAGAAGCAGCTTACATGTCCATCAGTAGATGAAGGGGTAAGGAAGAAGCAGTATATATTAAGTATTATGTATATAGTGTATATATATCAGCCATGAAAAAGATGAGATCTTGCCACTTGCAACAACATGGATGGACCTAGAGGGTATTATGCTAAGTGAAATAAGTCAGACCGAGATAGACAAATACCATATGATTTCACTCGTATGTGGAATCTAAAAACCAAACCAAAACAAAACAGAAGCAGACCCATAAATACAGGGAACAAAATCGGGTTGCCAGAGGCGCAGAGGTGGGGGATGGGTGAAATGGGTAAAGGGGATTTGGAGGACCAGACTTCTAATTATGGAATGAATAAATCTGGGGAACAAAAGGGACGGAATAGGGAATATAGTCAATGGTATTGTAGGAGTGTTGCATGGCGACAGATGGTCGCTACACTTGTGGTGAACACAGCGTAACATATACGGTTGTCGAATCTCTATGTCATATTCCTGAAACTAATGTAACACTGTATGTCAACTGTACTTCAATTAAAAAAAATACCAGAAATAAATTCATAAAACAGCCAAGGTTTTAGTAACACGGTTGTCCTCTAGGACACTCATAGAATCCTGCTGAACATGTTTCTAACTTTTATTAACTGTAGAAGCAAAAGAGTCAAAGGAAAGAATTATGGGAAAACATCTGGGTTTACTGGTTAATAGGTTGTAATTAGTCAGAGGGCTTACTCGTATACTTTCCTTTCTCCCAGAAGCAGTGGGAACATCCTCATTTTGAGGTTCCATCCAAAGTCTTCTTGACTCGTAATCCCTCAACTTTGGCATGCATAAAAATTAACTGGAGAGCATGCCCACTGTGCTTACACTGTCTTCAGAACTCTCCCCAAATGCTAAAGAGAAAGAGTGGATATCCAGTATTGACACACAGGTCAGGAGGACATCTACAGAGACCTTTCCCTACTTCTGCAGGTCCTGTGGCAGAGGGAAAACTCATGGACCTCTGATGGCATCTGGCTTCACTGCCTTTTCATTTCCTTTCCTTCATCTGCAAAATCTCCCCAAGCGAAACATTTACTGAAACTTTCCACACTCAGTGAAGACTTCAGTAGGTCTCTAGGGGACTTGGCCTTATACTTTCAAAGAATATTGAACAAATTACAGAGATATATTTTCATACTGGCTTTTAGTTATTTTTGAGCCTCTCAAGAGCAGATCCATTGCTCATTTATTATTGTGTTCCTGGCACCTAGTCCATTACCTGTTACATGAAAGATAATCAATAAATAGCAGTTTGTGAAAGAATGAGAAAGATCCATCATATATGGCTCAAGAAACCTATAACTTTGAATTATTTGAAAGAGACAGGAATCAGGTTTTGATGTATCCGCAATTAAATGATGTGCAAATATATACTTTGAATGGAAAGAGTTTAGCTTTTATTGAAAGATGTATTCCAATTGAAAAATCACATAGTGCATGGAGTATCTAGTTCCATCTGAACCATTTTTCATCAATACACTTGGACTTGGGCAGTGAAAGTGCTTTCAAATGAATATATGATTTTACTTAATATTAATAATTTTGATTTTTACTCTTCTAATAATCCAGCACCTTTATAAAACTGAAATACTTTCTACTTGTTGGAGAAAAAAATATTTTGTCCATTTTGTTTGTTTTCTGTTCTTTTGAGATGACTTCTATTACTCACTAGTAGTTAACGCTCAAGCAACTTCACAAATATGAGGGAACATTCTCTCTAATGCTTTCAAAAGATTTCCCCTTTTCTGAGACCAGGAATCCTGATAATTCTCAAGACTGTAATAATATCCTCTTGTGATAATTTTATATACATGGATACCTTTATTTATAGTTTTAATATTAACTATTAGTGACTTAATTGATATAGGCATTATAAAATTTTAAGGTATACAGAAATGTATAAATGTCAAAGAAAAGAGTATAGTAATAACCAAGAGTCACACAGCTCAGAAATAATGATTCACATCAGTGAATATTATTCCAGACATTGCTAGATATTCCCAGAGCAGGGTTTCCCAACTTTGACAATCCCAACATCGGGGCTGTTATGATTGGGGGCTGTCCTGTGTATTGCTGAACACGTAGCAGTATCCCTGGTCTCCATCTACTAGTAGCACTTTTCCCCTAGTTGTGACAACCAAATATGTCTCCAGAAATTTTCAGATGTCCCCTGGGGGCAAAACCTTCTCATGTTGTGAGAAGCACTACTCTAGACAGAAAAATAGAAACAGAGATTGAGAAATAAGTTTGCAAAACTTTATTAATGGAAATCGACAGAGAAAGAAGAAAACCAAATTGAAGCCAAGGGAATTGCTTTACATTATTTATATATCTCATAAATATATGTTCAACTTGAATGATCCCACTAAACCTTAAAAAAAGATTATGAAAATTTAAAACATTACAGAGTCACTAGGCTTTATGTTAAACTCATTTTTAAATTTTATACAGTATTGATCTATTTTGAAAAATGGGAAAAGTAACTCATTTGTCCTCTCCTCTTCTTTTTCTCCCCCACCTCTCCTTTTTTGCTAATTTTGCTGTTATTTGTATAGTTGTTTATTTCTTAATGCTAACTGCTAGTCTATCATCAGAGCCTCTCTATTCTTGAATGTTTTTTTATTTTGGTTTGTTTCTTCTTGGACTGCATTGTCAGGTAGCTGATGTTTTCTGTTTTCCTCCAGAAAGACTCTTGAGTGTTGCATTTCTTGAGTATGCACGTGCTTGGGAATATTTGTTGCCTCAGAACTCTAAAATAAACTCTGCAAGTTTAACTTTATATTATTTTTTTGGTAACAGCTTTAGTGAGAAATAATTCACATGCCCTACAATTCACCCATTTAAAGTGTACAGTCTGATCATATTTTAATATATTTGATCATTTTGGTACATTATAGAGTTATGCAGCCATCACCACAACCCAACCAATTTTGGAACATTTTCATCACCCCAAAAAGAAACCTGTACCCACTGATCAGACAGTCCCTGTTTCCCTCCTGCGCTGACTCCAACCCTAGTCAACAACATTTAGATGCAAACACAAGAGTATGTGGTCTTCGTGACTGGCTGTTTTCACTTAGCATGATATTGTCAAGGCTTATCCATGTTGTACTGTGTATCAACACTTCATTAATATTTATGACCAGATAATTTTCCATTGTATGGATAGATGACATTTTGTTTACCCATTAATCGGTTGACAGACGTGTGGGTTGCTTCCACTTTTTGGCTATTATAAATAATGCTATACATGAACATCCATGTATGAGGTTTTTTCTGGATACATGTTTTAATTTATCTTGAGTATATTTCTAGGAATAGAACTTCTGGGGTGTAAGGTAACGCTACATTTGAACTTTTTATTTATTTATCTTTCTTAATTTTTCTAATGTTTATGTATTTATTTTGAGAGAGAGACACACACACACACACAATGTGAGTGGGGCAGGGGCAGAGAGAGAGGAGAGAGAGAGAGAATCCCAGTGAGGCTCCACACTGTCAGTGCAGAGCCCAATGTGGGACTCGAACTCATGAAACCATGAGATCATGACCTGAGCTGAGATAACAAGTCAGACACTTAACCACCTGAGCCACTCAGTCACCCCTTCAACTTTTTAGAAACTGATGTAACATTTTAGTGGGTCGCACTTTGTGACTCACCATTTGTACATATTATCCTACTTTTGTCTGTGCTGAGACATGCGGTCATCCTGTCCTTCCACACCTTTTCCGGATAGCTTTTGGCTGATATTTCATTACAAAGTAGGCTTTTATTTTTATTGTTCCTCAAAAGGGTTTGTGCATGCTTTATTTGCAGATTTCTTTCAAATATGAGAATGTCTGCCTATTGCTTTAACACACAAAAAATGAGGTTGGATACATTTTCTTTCTCTCAGAAATTTGTGGAGAGTGATTCTTTGTCTTCTGGTATTGAATCTTGCTGTATTCTGAAGCCAAACTTATTTTTTCACCTTCTAGAGGATTGGCTTTTTCTGACCAAATACTTTAATATTCTGTCCTCAAGGTCAGTAACTTAACAAGGATGCATCTCAGTGTTACGCTTTGGCATTAATTCTCCCTCAAGTTGAATGTCATATGGTAAACTATAGAAAGTGTATATTTTTTAAACTGTTTGGTGTTGCAAACATGATCTAAATTTCTGCTCTCAGTTCATTAATCTGAACAAAGTAGTTTTTTTAACTCTGGCATTTGAGTGTTTCTAACTATTTGACTCAGTGTACTTCTTCTCAGTTAATCCATTGTGTTGAAATTTTATGTCAATCAAGGAACCACCAAAACTTAAGCATAGTTAAAAAAGATTGTTCTAAGTTTCTTGTTCTAAGAAATTCTTGTCATTGAAATTGTTTTTTTCATTTTGTCTGCATTGACTTGTTCAGCTGTCTGAGAAATCACAGCTGCCCAAAATGCATTAAATAATCAAAGGTGCATGTAGGCAATAAATAACTCTGCAGAAGTTACATTCATAGACTTGAGAAAGATATTGACTAGTGATTTGGTTAATTTCTCTTCCATTCGACAGAGTTTTGTTCCATTTGGCAGACTACGTATAAACCATTAAGGAGAGTGAGGATCAATTCTATTTTAACAGATAATCATAAAATTTTGCAAGCTCTACTATGTCTGATAATCCTCTACCAATAGGAAATTCTTTTTAATTTTTATATTTTTATTTTCTTTCCTTAGGTTCTCTTTATTTAATTTTCCTCGTGTTTCTTCTCCCTTTTTTTTACCCCTTCCTCCTTTTCCTCCTCTTCTTTCACTCTCTCTTCTGTTCCTCTCTTTCCCTCCCTCTTTCTACTTGTCTACCAAAGAATTTGAGTGTATTTACTGAGATAAGTACAGTAAGCTTTCTTATTGCTACTTTGACAGAGGAAATCTTATTGTTTCATTCAACAAATATTTACTGAGCCCATACATTATACTATGCCTTCTCCACATCCTGAAAGAGAGAGAGAGAGAGAGAGAGAGAGAGAGCATGCAGTGAACAGAATAGATAAAAATATCTGCATTTTGGGGGCTTGAGTTCTCTTGGAGGGTGATAGACAATAAAAAAGTAAAATACATGGTATGATAGATGCTAATAAGATGTGTTGTGAAGACAACGTAGTTGAGGCAGGGTGGTGTGGGATTGGAAATTTTAAATAGAATGGTCATAAAATGCCCACTAAGAAGGTGGCATTTGAATAAAAGTCTGAAGGAAATAAGGGAGCACGGACGGCATGTGTATATCTGTGAAAGAGTACTCTGAGACAGAGGAAAAAGCCAGAGTAGCCACGTAGAGATGGGAATGTAGCCGAGATGCTCATGGAACAGCAAGATGATTAAAACATCTGGAGCAGAGTGAGCAAAGAGAATGGCAGAAGACATTAGAAGATCTGGTGGTCAGATCATGGAGGGTTTTGAAAGGTTTTATTTTTTCAACTTGAATGCAATTGGAAAACATTAGACACTTTTGAGTAGAGGCTTGATGTGATCTAACTTACATTTTAATGAGATTTAACAGGGGAGGTGAAAGCAAGGAGGCCATTTATAAGACCATATCACCAACCCAGCTGAGGAGTCCTAGTGGCTTGGGCCATGGGCACAATGACAATAGTTGTAGTATGGGACTAATTCAAAAGGAGAAGCAATACAGTTTGCTGATGGATTGATGTAGGTTGCAAAAGCGTCAAGAATGACACCAAGGTGCTTGGTCTAATAGTCAATTAGAGGCACAGAACTGGCATTTCCCAAGATAGAAAATATTGCTGCTGGGGTCAAGGAGTTGCCGAAGAATGTAAAGAACTCAGTTTTTGAACATATTAAAGTTGAGTTGACATGTTCAGATAGGATGTGGGGTTGTTAGTTTGAGAGTTCCAGGCTTCAGATATGTATTTGTAAGCCATCAGCATATTTAAAGCCATGAGATGGGCCAGCAGGAGTTATTGTGGATGGATAAGCGGGCATTCCAATATTAATAGGGATTGGAGGCATTCAAACATTAGTAGGTTGAAGAGGGGAGGAGGAAGAAAGAAAGAAACAGAATTACAACACTAATGAGAAAGGCAAGAGTGTTGGTGTTCTGGAGCCAAGTGAAGAAAATGTTTCAAGGAGGGGAGAATAATCAACTACGTTAATTGTTGTTGATAGATTAAGGTTAAGTAAGGTGAGGGCTGAGAATTGACAAAGGACTAGTATCTAGAATATATAAAGAACCCTGGGAAATCAACAGTGGAAATAAAAAGAAACAATGCAATTAAAATAGGGATGTTATGGACTGAATTGTTTCCCCACCCCCAAAGCTTATATGTTGAAGCCCTAACCCCATTGTAACTGTGTTAACTGGTAACAGAGTTACCAGTCTTTAAAGAGGTAATTTAGGGGGCGCCTGGGTGGCTCCATCGGTTAAGGATCCGACTTCAGCTCAGGTCATGATCTAAGGGTCCGTGAGTTCGAGCCCCGCGTCGGGCTCTGTGCTGACAGCTCAGAGCCTGGAGCCTGCTTCAGATTCTGTGTCTCCCTCTCTCTCTGCCCCTCCCCTATTCATGCTCTGTCTCTCTCTGTCTCAAAAATAAATAAACATTTTTAAAAAAGAGGTAATTTAAGTTAAATGAGGTCATAAGGCTGGGGCCCTAATTTGATTGGTCTTGTGGTTTTTTGTTGTTTTTTTCTTAACGTTTATTTACTTTTGAGACAGAGAGAGACAGAGCATGAACAGGGGAGGGTCAGAGAGAGGGGGAGACACAGAATCTGAAACAGGCTCCAGGCTCTGAGCTGTCAGCACAGAGCCCGACGCGGGGCTCGAACTCACAGAACGCGAGATCATGACCTGAGCCGAAGTCGGACACTTAACCGACTGAGCCACCCAGGTGCCCCTGGTCTTGTGTTTTTATACAAAGAGTAAGAGACATCAGAGGGTTCTCTCTTCCCACCTGTGCTCAGAGGAAAGGCCAAGAGAGAAGGTGGCCCTCAGCAAGCCAGGGATATAATGGGTAAAAGAGATTTCACCAAAGGGCTACAGATGGCAATTAGCACATGAAAAGATACTCAAAATCATTAGCCCCTGGGCAAATGCATATCAAAACCACGATGAGATGTCACTACACACCCTTCAAAATGGCTATAAAAATAATGATACAGAATTCTGACTAGGATGTGGAAAACCAGCTCCCTCACACATTGCTGGCGGGGATGTAAATAATACAGCCACTCTGGAAAGGACTGTGGCAGTTTCATAAAAAGTAAAACACGCAACTCTCCTATGACTCAGGGATAGCATTTATCCCAGAGAACTGAGAATTTATGTTCATACAAAAACTCTTACATGGATATTCATAGCGGCTTTGATTGTAATAGCTGAAAACCAGAAACAATCCAGATGTCTTTCAACAGGAGAATAGTTAAATTTTGGTACATCCGTACATGGAATACTGTTCAGCAACAAAAAGGAATGAACTATTGATTCGCACACCAACTTGGTGTATCTTCAGAGAGAAATCTGAGTGAAAAATATGTCAGTCTCAAAGGCTACCTACCTTCCATTTATGGAACATTCTTCGGATGACAATAGAGAATAGGGGTTGTAAGAGGGCTACAGAAGAGTGAGGGCAGGAGGGAAATGAGTGTGTCTATAAAAGAGAAGCATTGGAGGCTACTTGCCGTGATGCAGATGTCCTGCATCTTGACCGGTATCTGTGAATATCCCGGTTTTGATACACTACAGTTTTGCAAGATGTTAGCGTTGGGGAAAATCTAGCTAATGGATGCACAGAATCTTTCTGTGTTATCTCTTACAACCGCACAAGAAGCTACAATTATCTCCAAATTAAAACTCAAATGCAAGAAATTATACTTCCAGCTTTTGAAATGACTCTTACCTCCAGAAAGACCCGTTTGACTAGTAAATTATCCCTTGCCTTGGCATTTCTGTATTTCACTTCATTTTATTTACTTTTAAGAAAGGTAGTGTTACCAAACTTATCGAGTTGTGTACATTAAATACGTACAGCTCTTTACATGACAATTATACCTCAATAAAGTGGGGCAAGAAAGAAAGGTAGGGTTAGTGTGTCATATGGCTTTTGCTTTTATAAGTAAAAACAGTGCCTTAAAAAATAATGGCTTTTTCAAATGTTCTTTTTTGAAAACAGCTTTATTAAGGTGTAATTTACATACCGTATAATTCATGCATATAAAGTGAACTATTCAGTGACTTTTAGTATAGTCACAGCATTGTGTAACCATTACTGCAATCAATTTTAGAACATTTTTATTATGCAGAAACAACTCCCCACCCCTTAGCCCCTGTTATTCTCTAATTGCCTCCTCTCCCCAGTTCCAGAGAACCACTAATCTAATTTTCTGTCTCTATAAATCTGTTATTTTTTTAAGTTTATTTATTTATTTTGAGAGAGAGAGTATAAATGGGGAGGAGCAGAGAAAGGGAGAGAGAGCATCCCAAGCAGGCTGCATGCTGTCAGCGTGATGCAGGGCTCATTCCCACGAGCTGTGAAATCATGATCTCAGCTGAAATCAAGAGTTGGATGCTTAACCCACTGAGCCACCCAGGCGCCCCTAAATCTGTTCTTTTTAATGGATAATCTATTAATGATATAAATAAAAGTTTATCAAAAAGAATATTTTTTAAATTCTTTTTTTTTTAAGTTTATTTATTTTGAGAGAGAGAGAGAGCGTGAGTTGGTGAGGGGCACACAGAGAGGGAGAGAGACAGAATCCCAAACAGGCTACCCTCTGCCAGTGGAGAGCCCGACAAGGGCTCGAACCCACGAAACTGTGAGATTATGACCTGAGCCGAAACCAAAAGTTGGATGCTTAACCAACTGAGTCACCCAGGC
This sequence comes from Panthera tigris, assembly GCF_018350195.1. Lineage (NCBI taxonomy): Eukaryota > Metazoa > Chordata > Mammalia > Carnivora > Felidae > Panthera > Panthera tigris. The sequence goes on from NC_056674.1 coordinate 50,375,951, forward strand.
GCCCTTTAAATTACTTGTAATCTTAACATTCTACTAAGCTAAGTTTCCTAAATGAGCTCTTTTTTACTTTGTGTATGGAATTCAATCCTTAGTACATCTTCCTCTTCTATGTAAATAACTGTCTGGATCCCAGTATCCATTGCATTTTTTTTTTAATTTGGGAAGAATAAAAGGTGGAATTCCTGAAGGAATATTTCCAAGTTTTGAGTACCCTCTACTGAAGTTAATTGAAAAGATACGAATTATTAATTACTGAAATTTTTTAAATTACTAGTTAATTACATAGAATAACACGTCATGAATTGTTTTTGTTGGGGTGATAAAAGTGGTCCTATTCTCCCGATTGCAGGTGATTGCATTCCAGTCTGCCACTGGATGCAGCTTAAGGATTTTTGAACCACCTTAGCCAGGAACTCTCTCTTCAAAAGACCTGCAGCTTCCTGCTGGCGCCCGCCTGCTGGGTGGGCTCTGCTTTGCTGGGCCTCCTGCTCTTTCCCCTCCTTTTTCGGAGGCAGTCCACGTTCTCCTGGGTGCTTCTTAGCACAGTCTGGAAAGAGCTGAGATATCATACGCCATAAACATTTGATCATGGAAATATTGGCCTTTGCTTTCTTTACCATTGTTTTGAATTAGCAGCAATTTCCTAATCCAATAAAATGGTGTCTTTTTTTTCTTTTCTCTTTTATTTTTTTAACCTATTGTGAATCTGTACAGTAAGGTTTGCTAACTGGGCTAAATAGGCATGATGATGTATGTGAGAATGTTTCAGCTACCTAAGGTAATAATACATTGTTTTCATTACTGTAAAAACATTCATTGTAAAGATAGCAGCAATTCAGAAATTGGTTTTTTTTGTTTGTTTCAGCCAGGTTCCTGAAACCTTCTGCAGGATGCTTTATTGGGTTAGGTGTGATATAGAAATGAAACAACTGAAATATTATGTCTTATAGTAATATTATCTCATGTAGACCTTTAAGGAATTCTGAGTGTTCTTTTTAATCTGACCGAATGAAGAAGATTCGGTAATGTTCCACAACTTAAAGTTACAGCTTTAATTTTCATATACATCACATTTCAACAGAAAGGCATTTAATTCCTTTTAAAAATAGGTCAGGTAAGAGCTTTTAAGAACACAAATGTGTTGTTATCCCTGATTTGATATTTCGCATTTCCTTGCAGTTTTTCCTAGAGATCAAAATGTCTAAGCATAGAAATAGCTGTAAAATGGAAATAAGACTAGGCTTGGCCAACTCAGATAATATACAGTTTCATTTGGCTGTAGAAAAAAAAAAGCCCTCAAAGTATATTCTCAGCGGAATAAATGCAGCTCTAAAATTGTTCACAGATGAGCTGAGAATTGACTTTTGAATCAGGTCCATAAGAAAAACAGAAAACGTAAACTGGATACAGCCACCGCTTGTTTGGTCGAGGATTTATAGAAAATAAATTAAAATCTAAGGAACGGAGAGAAGCTGAGGCAAGTCTGCGATTTTTAACTCTAGCTATCTGTTCCCTGCTAACATAATGAACCATTGTTTTGAAATTACTGTTTTCTGACTTCAGTGGATCAATACGTCTTCCAGGAAGGTAATTTAGATAGAATTTTAACCAATGTTGTGAGTGCGTATGGAGGCAGGTGTATATTTATATTCCGTGTGTCGAGAACTTGCTGGTGGCAGCAGCAAATACATAGTTCATTTCTCGGGTGGTGCTTCTCATCAGCCACACAGAGACACTTGGATTTCGCTCTTGCCGCTTCAATCACTGCATTTATACTTTATTTCCCATGCTGTCTGCTGTATAAGTCCCACAATATTTTCTCAAAAGGAAAGTTGTAGGTATAACTGCTCCCCCCCCAAAAAAAAACAGAATGGGAAAGTGAAGATGAGAAGTGGCATGTGGACAGAAATTAAAATTCAATTAATAGTCCACATAATTGTTTTCAAATCCCTTAATTTCTACCCCCAACCTTTTGCACATTTTCTCCTTATATTGAGCATTTTTAAACTTTTCGAGAGCCCTTTCCTACTGTTGATCCCTTCACTATTACAAGCAAAGTAAAAGATAATCTTGAATGGAAAGAGCATTTTTGTGAGAAGATCAGGAAAGTAAGTAGTGTCTTGATCTTTAATTAGGTGAGAAGATTTTGAATGCCAGTCTCAGTTTAGAAAATCACAAGGCCCATTAATGAAAACAGTTAGTTGAAGGCGTAACTCTGTGAAGTGTGTGTGTTAGAAGTGTCAGAACAAAAAACGCTTTGAGCTTCTTTAGAGTTTTGTTATTCAAAGGAATGTAGGTGTTTCAGTTTTCAAGTTATAAAAAAATTAAGTCTATTAGTGAATATTTGGGAGATTTTTACCACATCACTTTGGCAGAGGGTGGTATTTGGGGTGAGGCTATTTTTGTTACATAAAATATAACATTCGGACCATTTCTGTAGTGATCATTCCTCTCCTATGTTGGAAGGAATCCAGGATCACGATCCTTGTAAAATCTCCATTCTTATGCCCATGTCCTGTAGACTAAGTATATAGTTAATAGAAAAAAGAAAAGTGGGTTTGTATAAATAAGCAATATTTTTAGTAGCAGAAATACTAAAAATTGAAAATGTAATTATGCCATTCATTTCATGAATTTTTCTTTTTGATTTTTTCCTTTTTTTTTTTTTTCAAACAGGATCATTTTGGAATTCAGCTTCCTTCAATACTGAGGCTTCATACCTTCATTTTCCTACTTTCCATGGAGAACTTAGTGCAGATGTGTCTTTCTTTTTTAAGACAACAGCTTCATCTGGGGTATTTTTAGAGAACCTGGGGATTACCGATTTTATAAGGATAGAGCTACGCTGTGAGTCTCCTTTTCCTTAGAGGCCTGTGGAATTCTATTTAGTAGTAAATCCTTTAACTAATTGTTAAAGTACTGTGTTTCTACTTTATCAGCTGAATCTCTTCATTGTGTCCTTTTGAAAAAAATCTGATATTGTTAGCCTTTTTGCAAGAAAATAATTTAATATTTAACACGATAATTTGGGAATATAATTGGTATTCTCTAGAACCAATTTAAGAAGGGTTTTAAATTCAGATAATTAAAATTTTTTAAAAACTAAATTCTCAGTCAGTTACAAAGTTAATTAGATCCCCAGCCTTATAATTTTGGTATACGCTTAGACCACCATTAGTATCTTAATATCAAATGTATATTACATGCTTTTAAAATTATAGAAACTTTGAATCATTGTAAAAATTATTTTTACATAAAAGGCCAGAGCCTATTTAGTTTTCTTATTCTGGCCAAATAGCTTTACTCTTTTCTCAATATGAGAAATTAACTCTGAGGATGAATTTTTTTAAGATCGGAGTTTTTTCCCAAATGTGTTTGACCGTCTTATTCCCCCTCTGTCTTTTACTGACGTCATCGGTTCCTTCCATAAGATTTGAGCCCTTATCTTTATATTTCCTGACTGCTATGCTATGGCGCTGTTCCTAAAGAGGACTCCGCTTTCCCCCGTGTGGACTAACTTGAACAATCTTCGTATCTCATATTTCCAGCACCGGCAGTAGTGACCTTTTCATTTGATGTGGGGAATGGACCTTTTGAAATCTCAGTGCAGTCACCCACTCATTTCAATGACAACCAGTGGCACCACGTCAAAGTTGAAAGGAACATGAAAGAGGCAACTATCCAAGTGGATCAGCTCTTACCGAAGACACAGCCTGCTCCCACTGACGGCCATGTCCTTTTACAGCTCAACAGTCAACTCTTCGTGGGTAAGTTCTGTCGTCATTTAACTCTATGATGTCAGCGCAGTTGTGGGCCAAAATGAAATAATACCAACAATAAAAATAGTGGTAACAGCCACAACAAACCACTGTTTACTGAGAACCTACGTTCCAGGCTGTGCCAGGTGTTTTATGCCTTCCTGGTACCCAAACCTGTGAAATGAGTTAACCCCATTTTACAGATGAGGTGACTGAGCTACCAGGGATCTAAATGCCTTGCCTTCAGGAATCTACCTAGTAAGTGAGATTTAAATTTGTATTTGATTAATGCCTAAATCTGGATTCTTACTATTACAGATTATGTAATCTGTTTGCTTTGTTTGTTTGTTTTTACATTAGTGCTTTTAGTGTTATGTTGGAGGTGTTTATCTCTCTTCCCAGAGGATTTAAGGAACTCTCCCTGTAATTCCAGCTGATGCCAACCAGGGACCCTCGTCAAAAAACAGGCCAGTAGAAGAAAAAAGGAAAAGCAGGAACAAAGTGTATAAACCATCAGTTCTGCTGGTGTCTCTCATTTTGCCTATTTTTGGATGCCTTCTGATCACCTACCTCATACTTATATCCAAATGTTCCTTTATTGCCTAAATACATTCACTTGGTATCTATACACTTGATGCTGGAATCCTTCTGGAAGTGTTTATTTTTAATCTTGCTAATTACTTTACAGAACTCATCGACCATGAGTGCAAGGAATTATTTCTTACTTGATCACTTTTCAGATATTTTAATGCAAAAAAGGGCACGGCAATGCTATAAAAGCAGGATAGGCTATACATGATGAGAAACTTTTTTTCAAGCATTTTTAACAGTTGTGTTTTAGAATAAAATTCAACATACCTATTACATCGTTCGTTGCTTAATAATCTTGTTTATTACTCTCACTGCAAAAGATAAGCCTATTTGTGACTTACTTGATTAAGACATATTTGGGATTTCTAATGAATTTATATACTCCTTACTTCTATCATTTATTCTTTCACTCAATAAATATTTAATGAGCAGATTCTATGAATAGGGCACTGTAATAGACAATCTAATCATGATCTTATGGCCACTCGACTGATTTAAGGGTATGGAAATAATGAGGAATACTTGAAAGACCTAACTTTTAGTAACATGCTAGAAACTCAGGAAATTGACACAGATATTTCCTGAATTACAAAACCTGAGAGATCGCTGCAACCAAAGGTATGGCAATTTAAAATCTGTCAGTATCTTGGAAATAGCCTTACTATTCTTGGAAATTGAGAAGGCTGAAACAGTCCTCGAATTTTACAGTGAGGTCTGCTGCAGTTCGCCTGAACGTGACCTTTTATCCTTTGTGCGAATTTTAACTTCATAGAAATGAAGTCACTATGTATTGTGTCTGATAGGAATCCGGGCCTTAATTTGATTTCAGGTAGCTGTAGTGGCTGGAAGCACTATTATTATATCAGAAGACTGTGTTGGAACAGACTTGAGTCTTCTGCCATCAATCATGTGTTATAATTTTAATAAATATACCTAAGAGATTTCATCTTTATGGAGGCAATTGGTTAGGCTTTTGACATCCCCATATGTGTTCAAATCCAAAGGCTGCCCTATGTGAAAGTTTTATAAACTAAAATCCTCGCTGTGTTTAAGTCAAGTCATAGAAAATTAAAAAGGCAGAAAGATCTCTGAAAAATGTATGTACTCTTAATAAAAATCTGTTTATACAGTTCCCTTCTTTTTACTCACAGGTAACTGAGAAAATTGACATGGTTAATGTGATGATATTGAAAGAAGAACTCGTTTTATTTTACTTTATTTTATTTTATTTTATTTTATTTTATTTTATTTTATTTTATTTTATTTTATTTTATTTTATTTTATTTTACTTTCTTCCAAGATTTTACTTAAATTCATGTTAACTGTTAACATATAGTGTAATATTGGTTTCAGGAGTAGAATTCAGTCATCCATCACTTACATACAACACCCAGTGTTCAACACAACAAGTGCCCTTTTTAAGAGTCTCATGCTCTACCGACTGAGCTAGCCGGGCAGTTACAAGTGCCCTTTTTAATGCCCATCACCCATATAGCCCATCTCCCACCCACTTCCTTCCATCAGCCCTCAGTTTGCTCTCTATAGTTAAGTCTCTTAACTCCCTCACTGTTTGGTCTTATTTTTTCTTCCCTTCCCCTATGTTCATTTGTTTTGTTTCTTAATTCCACATATGAGTGAAATCATACGGTATTTGTCTTTTCTCTGCCTGACTTACTTCGCTTAGCATAATACACTTTAGCTCCATCCACGTTTTTGCAAATGGCAAGATTTCATTCTTTTTGGTGGCTGAGTATTATTCCATTGTATATATATATATATATACACACCACATCTTATTTATCCTTTCACCAGTCAATAGACATTTGGGCTCTTCCCATAATTTGGCTATTGCTGATAGTGCTGCTGTGAAAGTTGGGGTGCGTGTGCCCCTTTGAATTGGTATTTTTGTATCCTTTGGGTAAAATACCTAGTAGTGCAATGCTGGGTCTGAGGGTAGTTCTATTTTCAACTTTTTGAGAAACCACACTGTTTTCCGGAGTGGCTACACCAGTCCCACCAATAGCGTAAGAGGATTTCCCTTTTTCCACGTCCTCATCAACATCAGTTGTTTCCTGAGTTGTTCATTTTAGCCATTCTGACAGGTGTGAGGTAATATCTCATTGTGGTTTTGATTGTATTTCCCCAATGATGAGTGATATTGAGCATTTTTTCATGTGTCTATTAGCCATCTGGATGTCATCTTTGGAGAAATGTCTGTTCATACCTCCTTCCCATTATTCCACTGGATTATTTATTTTTTGGGTGTTGAGTTTCATAAGTTCTTTATAGATTTTGGATACTAGCCATTTACCCATTATGTCATTTGCAAATACCTTCTCCCATTGCCTAGGTTGTATTTTAGTTTTGTTGATTGTTTTCTTCACTGTGCAGAAGTTTTTTATCTTGATGAGGTCCCGGTAGTTTATTTTGTTTCCTTTGCCTCTGGAGATGTGTCTAGTAAGCAGTTGCTCCAGCCAGAGTCAAAGAGGTTACTGCCTGTGTTCTCCTCCAGGATTTTGATGGTTTCCTATCTTACATGTAGGTCTTTCATCCATTTTGAATTTGTTTTTGTGTATGGTGTAAGAAAGCGGTCCAGGTTCATTCTTATGTATGTGCCGTCCATTTTCCCAACACCGTTTGTTGAAGCAGTTGTCTTTTTTTCCATCGGATATACTTTCCTGCTTTGTCAAAGATTAGTTGAGCATAAAGTTATGGGTCCAGTTCTGGGTTCTCCATTCTGTTCCATTGATCTATGTGTCTCTTTTTTGCCAGTACTTTACTGTTTTGATGATCACAGCTTTGTAATACAGCTGGAAGTCTGGCATTGTGATACCTCCTACTTTGCTTTTCTTTTTGAACATTACTTTGGCTATTTGGGGTCTTTTATGGTTCAAATACAAATTTTAGGATATTTGTTCTAGGTCTGTGAAAAATGCTGGTGTTATTTTGATAGGGATTGCATTGAATGTGTAGATTGCTTTGTGCGGTGTAGACATTTTAACAATATCTACTCTTCGAATCAAAGGCATGGAATGTTTTTCCATTTCTTTGTTTCTTCTTCAGTTTTTTCATAAATGTTCTTTGGTTTTCAGAGCACAAATCTTTTGCCTGTTTGGTTGGGTTTATCCACAGGTATCTTAGGGTTTTTGGTGCAATTGTAAATGGGATAGATTCCTTGATTTCTCTTTCTGCCGCTTCACTGTTGGTGTATCAAAATGCAACCAATTTCTATACATTGATTTCATACCCTGCAACTTTGCTGAATTCGTGTGTCAGCTCCAGCAGTTTTTTGGTGGAGTCTTTCAGGTTTTCCATGTAGAGTGAAATCTGTGAAGAGTGAAAGTTTGACTTTATCCTTACCAATTTGGATGCCTTTTATTTCTTTTTGTTGTCTGATTGCTGAGGCTAGGAATTCCAGCGCTATGTGGAATAAAAGTGGTGAGAGTGGACATCCGTGTTGTATTCCTGACTTTAGGGGAAATGCTCTCAGTTTTTCCCGATTAAGTATGATATTAGCTGTGGGTCTTTCGTATATGGCCTTTATGATGTTGAGATTTCCTTCTGTCCCTACTTCATTGAGGGTTTTTATCAAGAAAGGATGCTGTATTTTGTCAAATGCCTTTTCTGCATCTATTGAAAAGATCATATGGTTCTTTTCTGTTCTTTTATTGTGGTGTATCACATTGATTGATTTGAATATGGAACCACTCCTGCAGGCCAAGAATGACTCCCACTTGAATGTGGTGAATAATTCTCTTAATGTACTGTCGGATTCGATTTGCTAGTATCTTGTTGAGAATTTTTGCATCCATGTTCATCAGGGATGTTGGTTTGTAGTTCTCCTTTTTAGTGGGATCTTTGTCTGGTTTTGGAATCAAGGCAATGCTGACCTCATAGAATGAATTTGGAAGTTTTCCTTCCATTTCTCTTTTTGGAACAGTTCAGAAGAATAGGTTTTAACTCTTTTTAAATGTTTGCTAGAATTCCTCTGGGAAGCCATCTGGCCCTGGACCTTTGAGAGTTGGAAGATTTTTGATTACTGATCCTATTTATTTGCTGGTTATGGGCCTGTTCAAATTTTCTATTTCTTCCTGTTTCAGATTTGGTAGTTTATAGGTTTCTAGGAATTTATCCATTTCTTCCAGATTGCCCAGTTTGTTGGCATATAATTGCTCATGATATTCTCTTATAATTATATTTCTGTGGTGTTGGTTGTGATCTCTCCTCTTTCATTCATGATTTTATTTATTGGGTCCTTTCTCTTTTCTTTTTGATAAGTCTGGCTAGGGGGTTTATCAATTTTGTTAATTCTTTCAAAGAACCATCTCGGAGTTTTATTGTTTTTTTTTTTTTTTTAATTTGTATATCCTTTATTTCTGGTGTAATCTTTATTATTTCTCTTCTTCTGCTGGCTTTGGGTTTTATTTGCTGTTCTTTTTCCAGCTCCTTTAGGTGTAAGGTTAGTTTGTATATTTGAGACTTTTCTTGCTTCCTGTTTGAGGAAGCTATCTACTTCCCTCTTCTTCCCGACTTCTCACTATGTACTTCCCTCGTAAGACCACCTTTCCTGTATCCCAAAGGTTTTGGACTATTGTGTTTTCATTTTCATTTGCTTCCATGTATTTTTTCAATTTCTTCTCTAATTTCCTGGTTAACCCATTCATTCATTAACAGGATGTTCTTTATCCTCCATATATTTGTAGTCTTTCCAGATTTTTTCTTGTGGTTGACTTCAAGTTTCAGTGTGGTCTGAAAATATGCAAAGAATGATCTCAATCTTTTTGTACTGGTTGAAGCCTGATTTGTGACCCAGTATGTGATCTCTTCTGGAAAATGTTCCACGTGCATTCTAAATGTGTCTTCTGCTGCTCTGAGATGAAATCCTCTGAATATATCTGTTAAGTCCATCTGGTCCGGTGTATCATTCAAAGCCATTGTTTCCCAGTTGATTGTGTGCTTTAGATTATCCGTCCGTTGCTGTAAGGAGACTGTTGAAGTCTTCTACTATTACAGTATTGTTACCAATGAATTTCAGTAAGTGTGTTGTTTATTGATTTAGATATTTGGCTTCTCCCAAGTTGAATGCAAAAATAGTTACTATTGTTAGACCTTGTTGGATAGACCTCTTTATTTTATTAGGCGATAGTGCCCTTCTTCATCTCTTTTTACAGTCTTTGGTTAAAAGTCTAGTTTGTCTGATTTTGGCCCCAGTATGGCTATGCCAGCTTACTTTTGATGTCCCTTAGCATGACAAATGGTTCTCCACCTCCTCACTTTAAAACTGGAGGTGTCTTTGGGTCTAAAATGGGTCTCTTTCAACCAGCATATTTATGGGTCTTGGTTTTTTATCCGTTCTGATGCCCTGTGTCTCTTGATTGGGGAGCATTTAAGGACCCATGTTTTAAAAAAGGCTTAGGGAGAGGCAGGTCACTGGCTGTCAAAGAGCACATCAGGGTTTTCTTTTATCTCTATTTCTACCACATGAGTAGACCACGCTCTTAGGAACAGGCCCCAACCTATTCATTAAAAAATGACACTTACAAGATGGAATATTAACTTATCAATTTATAATACTACTAATAAACACATCAAGATATTTTTTAAATTTCTAGATTAACATACTTCAATGGGAGTTAAATCATAATTTAAAAAGTTACAATGTGGGGTGCCTGATGGCTCAGTCGGTTGAGCGTCTGACTTCAGATCAGGTCATGGTCTCATGGTTCACGGGTTCGAGCCCCGCATCAGGCTCTGTGCCGACAGCTCAGAGCCTGGAGCCTGCTTTGGATTCTGTGTCTCCCTGTCTCTCTGCCCCTCCCCTGCCTGTGCTCGGTCTCTCTCTGTCTCTCAAAAATAAATAAATGTTAAAAAATTTTTTTAAAGTTACAATGAATTCGTGCAAAGTGGGTGGAAAACTAGCAAAAAATCAATAAAAATTACAGCTAACTTAGTGTAGCATTTACTGAGACCAAAAAAGTAGCTCTCTGCATTCCTTATAGTATATTTCAGTGGAAGAGACAAGAGGCAGCCAATAAAAGAGTAAACAGTAAGATAATATAGTTATTATTTATAACATACGTTGTTAATACACATATATTATACACACATGCATGTGTGCACACATATATCTGTGTGTGTGTATATATGTATATACAGACACAATTTCAGATAATGATCAACACTATAAAAAGTCAAGCAATAAATTGGGTTAAGGGGCTTCTACTTTCAGCAGGGTGGTCAGGAGAGTGCTCTCTGAGGACCTTACATTTGAACAGAGGCCAGAGGAAGCAGAAGAGGGAACGTGAACGTCTGGAGGGAGAGAATTCCCAGTAGAAGAACCATGGCTCAAAGCGAAGTGAAGGAGTCAGGGAGCAAGGAGGAAGCCATGGCAGCAGAACGGTAGAGTTGGTCTGAGGGAAAGCCTGTTGCAAATCATGGTCAACTTGACTGGGTCTTGAGACTGTGGTGAGGAATTTGGGTCTTATTCTGAGGCTTAGAGGAGCACATGATCTAATATACCTTTCCACGTCTTCCTGACCACTGTGAAGAATGTGGATGGAGGGAACAGGGTAGAAGCAGGCTAGGGCAGTGGTCCCTGTGAGAGATGACGTTGGTGTGGGCTGAAGCAGACACGGTGAAAAGCCGAGTTGGGCCATACTTTATATACACACAACTTGTGGTGGATTTGTTGTTGCTGTTAGTGTGTGACTACTTACTCCTGCTAATCTTCTCGGGGACAAGACACTTCTCTTAGGTCTCTGGGATTCTCACATCATTTCGTACTTTTCAATTTCAACTGAAGTTAGCTTTTCTTGTTTTCTTCCTTTATCCTAACCTGGAGGATGATTCAAGCCGTTCCCTGACCCTTCAGTCTAGATTATATACTACAAACTCTATAAACCATACTCTTTCAAGGCAGCAAAAGACTGGTGGTCCTTCTTCACACCCTGGAGAAAATATCTCCCCTCTTTCCTTTTCTTCAGTGAGATCCCACCCGCCCCATAATCACACTCTCCCAGGAAATCGGGCTTCTTTGTTCATATGTTCTGTGCCAGTACATGTCAGATGTAGAAGGCACCTTCTCTTGGACACTGTTTCCCCACATATGAATACCTTCCAATATTCTAGAGCTAAGTGTGTTCCCAGAGTCATGACTCTGTGGGTGAGTAGGAGTCTCTCTTCTAATGCAACAGAATTGATCTTCTGGTTCACAGTTTAAAAGGTAATTTCATTCCCTTACTTACAAGTTCAAGAGTTTAATTTGTAGTTCACCCATCATTCTTAAAATTAATTATGGCTAATCAGTATTCTTAAGTGTGCGTAATGACTATCATTTGTTTTGGGGTATCAGTATATATTAATGAGATAAATGTAACTATAAAGAGTAAGTCTATAGTTCAGTATAACTTTTTTCTCCTAAAAAAATGTTTAAATCCAGACAGTGATGATGATGATGATGATGATGGTGATTTCAGTTACATAGAAACACGTCTTTTTAAAAAACTTTTTTTAATGTTTTATTTATTTTTGAGAGAGTGCAAGTGGGGGAGGGGCAGAGAGAGAGGGAGACAGAGGATCCAAACCAGGCTCTGCACTGACATCAGTGAGCCTGATGTGGGGTTGAACTCATGGACGGCAAGACCATGACCTGAGCCAAAGTCAGACGCTCAGCCGACTGAGCCGTCCTCAACTGTAAGACTAAGCTCATGTTAGTCACTCGAAGATAGATTATGTTAGTATCCCAGCATTTAGTCGCTTTTGCCAGAAATGTACCTTCTTGCTTGTAAACAAATTTGGCAGAAAACATTAACACTATTGTGGAATATTTCAAATACCAAATAAAGCCATTTTATAATACGACAAATACGAAACATTAGAAAATTTGATAATGTAGAAATATATTTGTTTGAGATATATCTTTAACACTTTTACCTACAAGTAAAATGTGGATATCTGGATATGTGTTAATTTTGATTCCAGTTATATTCTCCATCTCACTGTGCTACCACAGCCTGGTCAATGTTGATATGTCCACAATGTGGACATTACTTTTTTTTCTTTTTTGGGTGGTGTCTCAGAAGTGACTAGTAGGGTGGGATGTCATGGAAAACATCTAAGGTGTTTTCTCCATTACTGGCTTCAAACCTCCCTGATGGTCTAGTGGGTAGGATTCGGCACTCTCTCCATTGCTGGCTTCACTCTCTCCTCTAAAGACCAATCATGAAGTGTGTCCACATCTCAGAGTGTAACTCTGAGGCCAGACTAATGCTTCACCTTCTGAACAAAATCAGTGAAAATAAGTAGAAAGCAAGATAAAAACGTGATTCAGCTGGGCAACAATGATCTAGGACATTGAAATGGAAATAAAGGAAATGGTCATTTCAGAGATGGAACTACTGTTAGTCTACACCAAAGAATGATAGAACGGAAGGTTTTTAACAATACCTGCAGTTCCAAACGTTAGAACAAGTATCTTCATCTAAACCAAACTATAGGATTCCGTGCAAAGTGAAGGAGTAATGAAATAATGAACACAAAGCCTTGTATGAGGCAGTGGAAACATTTAACGTGAATGTAATGTGATTAGAAACAGTGAACACCAATGCAGTGACAGTCTCCGCTCCTTCCCCAAATATCCCAACTGTCAGATGGCTTCTCATAATAAAAATGGCAATTCACCCTTTAGTTCGAGCCTTCTAGTTCTTTCTCCATTCTTGTTCTTATTTATGGCACTGAGTCTCTACTGACCTTTTCACATTCTTTCACTTTGTCCTTTGTGTGTGTATGTGATTTATGATGTGTCTGAGTTAAAAAGTCCTACTCAGACATTCTATTTATTACCTTAAAAAATAAGTTTAGTGGCATGATGTTAATTGGTATATTAAACATATGTCCTTGACCTTGTTACAGTGAAGTCTCAATGTCGAGAGTCATTGCTGTTATCATTCACCCGCAAACATTCCCCAACCACGGAAATGATGGAGAGAAAAGAATCAATCATTTTTTTAAGCTGAAATGTGACAGTGGTCATTTTCTATTTTGGTTTGTAAACTCAGCATTTTTCTTAGAAGCTTCTTAAATTAGCCTTGAATTGATTTTCATTCAACTAGCTCTGCAATTTTTGTTTGCAGTCTAAATTCTTTTACTGACAGGTTTTTTTTAAATGGGGCAAACTCCATCTCAATACTTTGTGACTAGGACCTGAAGGAGAAGTAAGAGCTCCTGACATGGATGCATAAGTCATTTGCATTGCATTTGAATTGCATCAAATCCACAAATATTTATTGGGCTTCTAGAGCAAACAGTTTCTAAATGCCACACGTGAGGGTTAATGTTGAACTCTGAGCCTGTCGAAGGTCTGAAGTTTGGTGATCACTGTTAGTTGCACATTAGTATCGCTCAGGGATATTTTGGGAAACTGACATGACCGGTACAAAGGTAGATTTATTTACTGTGGATGGGCATTTGTGCGCTTGCAAAGTTGGATATCACAAATATATCCTTGTACTGGTCTTTTGGTGAACATATGCTTGTATTTCTGTTGGGTCTCTACCTAACAGTGGAATTACTGGGTCATAAGATGCGCATATGTTAAGCCTTAAAAGACACTGCCAGATAGCTATTGACCATTTGGATATCCTCCTTTGTGACGTGGCTGTTCAGATCTGTTGCCCATTTTCTACAGGGTTGTCTTCTTCTTTTTTTTTTTAAATGTTTATAAGAATTTTGGATTTATTTCAGGTAACGTTATTACAGATTTCTTCTCTCTTTCTGTGGATTGTATTTTCATATACTTTTTTTTAGTTTTTTTAAAAAATCTTTTAATGTTCATTTATTTTTTGAGAAAGAGAGCATGAGCAGGGGAGGGGCAGAGAGGGAGACACAGAATCTAAAATCAGGCTCCAGGCTCTGAGCTGGCAGCACAGAGCCCACCGGGGGCTTGAACCTACGAACTGTGAGATCATGACCTGAGCTGAAGTTGAACACTTAACCGACTGAGCCACCCAGGCGCCCTTGTATTTTCATATACTTAATGGTGTCTTTTGATGAACAGAGTCATTAATCATAATATATTCTAGATTTTTTCTTTTTACTTCTGGTTTACTTTTGATAGGCTAAAATAGTTATGGGAAGAGAATGGCAATAGTTTTATGTCTGAGTAATTTTTCTTTCAGCCTGGTTTTCTTTTGTAGTAAGTATGTTCCCACATTACCCAAGTGCAATGCAATGAAAGTCACATTTCTCTTTAATGTAATCATATCACTTCTATTGTGTTCTCTCTTCCTTGAGATGTCTTTTTCATGATCAGCTTCAGAAGCACTCAGTTTACTTTTGCCTGTTTAGCAAACAGATCTTGGTGACTGTTGACTGAAATCTGAATTCAGATGGGATCTCTTCAGAGCAGAGAATATGACTAATACCACGAACAGTTCATTTCTTTAAAATGGGTCAGACCAGAGAGGTGCTATGGCATTGGCATATAAGAAATCTAAATAGACCCACATTTTTCTGCTGTCACTACCACGAGAGCATGTGCTCACCATTGACGTTGGTTCAGAGAATAGCACCTGCATTTTCTGCACTATGATACTGTTGCTTCACAGCTTCCTATTTCAACCATAGTAGTTCTTTGAACCTAAGGAAGAGCTAGTTCTTCCTCCTCCTCCCAGTTCTCCTAGGGTTTTCCTCAATGAGGAACATTCCATGGCAAAGTTATTGCTGGGGTCCAGTCTCACGGGTCTGTACGTTAATGCATCATTTCTACGATGCTAAGCCTTCCCCCAGGATGGCTGAATAGACCAGGACTAAAGATCCAATACATAATCTGTAGAAGACCATGTTTTTCCTTTAATCCCCTCACTTGGTCCTGGGCCCTGCATGCATGTGCAACAACCTTCCTGTTCCAAGCTGATCAGTGGTTAGAGCCTTAGCGGCCTTTCTCTGTCACAGTGCCATGGTCAGGGAGAGCCCCTGTACTCTGCCAGACAAGTTTCTATAACTTTAAATTTTGAAGAGGTTCTTCATTTCTTTTTTTTCTAAGGCCCCTGGGCAAATATGCCGTTGTTCCCAATTAATCCTCAATAGTATTCAAGCACAGCACATAAATAATTTGCCATTAAAAAATTAAAGGTCTTCCTGCTCCAAAAAAAAAAAAAAAAAAAAAATTGGCATAGGAAAGAGCCGGCTCGTATTTCATGACAATAGCATCTGCCACTTAGACTCACTTCCTGAGAGTAATGAACATGATAAAAGGGTTGGACTCCATCTCTGTTCATCACCTAGCACACCTATTAGGTGCAGATCCCAGTATTGTTATGTAAGTGAACAGATTCAGGTTTTTATTCCTTCACATAGGAAGGTTAGGCATTCATTTCACAAGATGCCTAGTGTTTGTGAAGTTCCAGAATTCATTATATCTGATATAGCATGGCAGGTAAATTGATAGGAAATTAATTGGAAGACAGTTCCAAACATAATAGCTCAGTGGAAACATCCAGAATCAATTAATCAAACTGCAGCTCATTTTAATTGGACCTACTCTAACCCTGGACAGTTGTTGGAATCTTTAATTAAGCTTTCAAGCCCAATACTATTTACATTGGCCATGTTCTCCAGAATAGTTAATCTTAAAATAAGAAGTTATTAACTTGAAACCTAATGGTAAAGTAAAAATCCTCCACACTTGTAAGACATATATGTTTATGTTTAATTAGACTTTTTTTTTTTTTGATAATTAAAAAATGTAGTTTCAAACTATTTGGTTAGGTAAACATGAACTCTTTGCAAGTTCACAATTCAGATGTCCTGTTTACAGGGCTGGGTGTTGATTTTCTTCTCACTATTATAAATATATGTATCTCATACATGTATTTGAAGGGGGCTGTTTCCTATTAATGTCCCGGGACCATCCTCTGACCTTCTTGTCCACCAGGTACCTATTTCTATCATAAACCTCATGTGGTAATCATGTGCTTCCCTGTCTGAATCTATTACTAGATCACGTGCTCTTTGAGGGCAAGGTCAGTTACATATAATTCTGAACCTCCAAAGCCAGACTTGATGCCCAGCACAGAGCTACTAAGTAGAGCTTGTAGAACCGAAATGCCGTCCAAACCAAAAATGATCTAAGAAGTAGAAGACAATGAAAATGATCTTTTTTGACCATAGTTTGGTGTTAAAAGAAAGGGACTCCCATACAATAAAAGGCCAACGGTAGATTCTTGCCCTTTTCTGCCTCTAAGTGAATGTGTGTGTTTTAATATTTCCTCAGCTATGCCCCTGGGTTTGTCCCTGGAATTCTCTATGCCCCTTGGTCCTCATCACCTGGAACAAAACAAAATAGATAAGAATAAATAAGCTGGGACAGATGAAAAGGAATTGTATTCAGTTGTTGGCCTCCCAAGTTATTTAGTTTTTATGATGTCACTGGCAGAAGGAGATCAACTCCTAAATCAGGGAAATGATGTTACAGAGTGACAAATGCTTAACAGACCACGATTTAATGTGACTGTATACTATAAACTACACACACACACACACACACACACACACACATATATATATATCATGATTTAAAGTACTCTAACGTAAAGTAAATATACCAGGAATCCACCTGTAATCCAGACTTCCCAGCACCTGACCCTCCTCCAAAGAGTTCCTGGGCCAAAGATAAAAGCAAGGCTGAAGACTTCCTTACCCAGGAAAGAAAACTCCAACAAAGATGCTAAGAGCATTTGGTCCAAGACTTAACTCTGAGCTCTCGACGTTCTGTTGAGATGAGTTAGTGTGAGAATAGGGAGGTCTGAAGCGCAGGTGAACGGCAGCTTTAATGTGGAAGGAAAAGAAGAGGAGCCCTAAGATTAAGGGGAGGAGAGAGGCTTCAAGAATGGAAGGAGACAGTAGATGTAGGAGGAAGGGAACAAGAAGACTGGCCGTTGTTCTGAGACTCTGGGACGAGGTGAACTCCTTTCCCCTGCCGTGCCCACGGAAACTGGAATCGGAATATGTCTGGCTGCGTACCACACTGCATTTTGATTTATAAATAGCAAGTATGACCCACACCCTGAAGACTTGTATTTGCTTCATAGAAGAGGCACAAACAATGTTAAGTGAAACAACTTCGATACACCAATTTAAGTACAGTTGTTTGCATGGAGACCCTTATGTCTATGAATCTGAATCCTAAATACCATCAGTGTCATGAGCCCCAAATTCTTAGGATTCCTTTCAGTTTCCCCTTCATGGTATTTCATTATCCAAAAATATAGAATTAATGTATTCAGAAATATTCCTTGGGTTTTATCCTCATTCTCAGTTTCGGGGACTCAAGCCACCTCATGGGGCCAGTGATGTTCCTCTCTCCAGCCTTTGAAGCACCCAACCCCCACTCCTATGGCCTAATCCAGTTTAACGAGCCATTGCATTAACTGATTATTAATATCTAATTATTAAGAATCAGTTATTATTTTCAATTGCTGATCAATTAGGTATGATTATAAATAATTATTGCACAGCTATTTTGTGTCAGGCACCGTCCTGTGTGCTGGGGTGCAGTGTGATTGAAGCGGCCTTCCCCAAAGTGTATCCAATGGTGGGACTCTGATAATATACAAAAGTAAAGTGGTCAAATGTAACACCTGGTACACGGTGACAAAAGGCCGATTCATTTAGGGTCTTTCCAACTTTTGGTTCTGAAAGTTGAAACAGCAACAACAACTTTAATTTCTGAAGATAAGGAGATGTTAAGTAATGAAGGCTAGATCAGGAGCTAGCTAAGTGTGGTGGTAGAGGAGGGAGGAAACATGTTCTAGAAAGAGACAGTGTGTACGGAGTGGGTCTAATATTCTGGTGGTGAGACAGCCTCCTCCATTCACTGACAAAGCTCCTTTGTAGAGGACCCGTGACCATCTAATAATGCCTCTGGGTAGAATCATCCAGACTATTTAGATTAGAGTACTGTTTTCCCACTTCGAGTTCGGAGCATTAATTTTGGGGGTTCCTGGGCACACAGGTGGGTGAAGATCCTCCTAGAGCTTGCATTCTTACTAGGATAGTGCCCAGAAAATGTGGTGGTCAGGTGACCACCGGAATATGATGCACCTGGGAGGCTTGTTGATTGTTTCGATTCACAGCCCTATTTCCAGCCCACAGAATCAGCATTTCTTAGAGCGAGCCTGTATTTTTAAGAAGACTTCCATGTGACATTTACATTCCTTAAAGTTGGAGAGCCTCTGGCATAGAATGTCAGGGTCTGATTCCGCTCAGACATCTTAAACCTCTTCAGGGTGACTTGATAAGTGCATATATGGTCATGTATTATCCAATAAATGCTACACCACCATCTCTCCAGTGACCCCTTTCCCCAGTTTGTTGAGAGTCTTTCCAAGCTTAAAATGACCCACCCTGGACCAGTATTTAGAAAAAAATTCACTGGGACATATGCCAGACAGAAGCAGATAATCTCAGTTACCATGTTTTTGATGGAAGAATAACCAAAAGACCCCATCGGTGCACAGTCAAGTTAGAAGAACTCAAGGTGTCTTTCATAATTCTCAGTAAATTAAAACCAGACCAGCATCAGGATCAAGTTTCAACATGAAGAACGAGCCGCACTCACCCACAAATATATGCTGATTTAAAATTGCCAAAAACAAAGTTAGCTTCCACATACGAGTATCAATCCATCTCCTTGTTACTTTGCATGAAAGATATAGCCTCATTTTGTTGTCTGAAAGAGAGCAACTAAAAAAGAGAACCTCTCCGACTTATATTTTAATAAATCATTTTTAGAAAACCAATGTGTAACAAATTCAACCTTGGGAAAAAATGGAATTAATGTTTTATCTTCTTAAATCCTTTCGATATCCTGTCACAAATTTGCTTCCCAAATTATATTGGCTCATCCAACGCTTGCCCTTCCCTGTAAGGCCACAGCTTTTGCCCTTCCCTGCGAAGCCTCAGTTTTGCTGGGTCTTTCAATCCTGAAGCAAACGCCTAGGAACATGTTTCCATTTGCAGTATTTCCCTTCTAGGTGGAACAGCCACCAGACAGAGGGGCTTTCTGGGCTGCATTCGGTCTCTGCAGTTGAACGGGATGTCCCTGGACCTGGAAGAGAGGGCTAAGGTGACCCCTGGCGTGGAGCCGGGCTGTAGAGGCCACTGCAGCAGCTACGGGAAGTTGTGTCTCAATGGAGGGAAATGCAGAGAAAAGCTCAGCGGGTTCTCTTGTGACTGCACCTTCTCTGCATATACGGGGCCTTTCTGCTCCAAGGGTAAGCATGGCGTGGGGCGTCTTCACAGGAAAACTCATCCGATATGAAGAAAACATCCTGTAGTCATTTTCTGGGTAGCTATTTGAAACCCAAATATTTCCATTTCTGATTTTTTTTTTTTTGCCAGTTAACTGTTTCATGCTAATCCTATTTCATTTCTTAGATATTGGCCTCAATTCTTAAAAAAAGAAAAACCATGATAAATCCTCTAAAGTTGCCTCTTGATGTCTTTAAAAAATTTTTTTTTAATGTTTATTTATTTTTGAGAGAGAGAGAGAGAGAGAGAGAGAGAGAAAGAGCAGGGGATGGTCCGAGAGAGAGGGAGACACACAATCCAAAGCAGGCTCCAGGCTGAGCTGTCAGCACAGAGCTGGACGCAGGGCTCGAACTCACAGACTGTGAGATCATGACCTGAGCCGAAGTCGGGCGCTTAACCAACCGCCTGAGCACCCAGGCGCCCCTCCTCTCATTGTCTTCAAGTGTTAGCTCCTCAATCTGCTTTTATTTATCCCGTGTTGATGTGCTTAAGTAAATATGCTAAAAACCTGTTCCACCGGGCAGTTCTCTATTTTAAAATCTTTAAAGGCATTATTGTTATTTTTGATGAAGATAGTCAATAATGCAAGGAAATTTAGGAAGTATTGTTTTTCGGTTTTTTGCTAAACATATTTTTTTCCAAGAATAAAAATAACTTTGGGGTGCCTAGGTGGCTCAGTCGGTTAAATGACCAATTCTTGATTTCCACCCAGGTCACGATCTCATGGTTTGTGAGTTTGAGCCCCACATTGGGCTCTGTGCTGGCACGGAGACTGGTTGGGATCCTCTCTCTCCCTCTCTCTCCCCCACTCCTCTCTCTCTCTGTATCTCAAAGATAAACAAACATTGAAAAAGAATAAAAATTACTTTTCCATTAAATATGGATGTGTAACAAAATAAAGATTACTCTGGCATTTTGCTCTATGATGTGGCCAATGTCTGTGAAGTGGAATATTTTTCAGTCTGGTTCACAGACCTATGTCATGGAAGAAAGAAAGGACTGAGTATAGTATTAAGTGTTGTAGATGGACTTCTCTGAATACACAAACATTTGTTATGCTTTCATAGTTGCTCACAGAAAACTGCCATCCAGCTTAATTCAGTTGCTTTATTTGCATGTGTCTGGGCTACTTGAAGGCTAACAAAAATCGCCTCCAAATTGAAGCAGCCCCTGCTTTGCACAGAAAGCATTTGGGATTATTTCATGAAAAGTGGGTTAAAATTCCTCCACTTTTGACCAGAACTAAGTTACTATTTAAAATGCGCCTGTGATAAACAACTCACACCCTGCTGCTATCATTCTAGAAGGTTTTTCACATTTAGAGGTAGAGTGGAGACCACTTCTTCCCAAGAACTTGTCTTCCTTTTCTGAATCAAAATGATTTCTAGTTAAGCTCGCTAAGTGCAGTCAGGAATCCTACTCTGCATATCATATTGACTATAAAAAGGTTCATTATAATAACATAATAAAACAAGCAAACAAAATAGTCCTCCAGTGCCAAGGAACGGAGACGTTGCTATGTTACCCCGTAAGCATCATCTGCTACTCACATCCCACAACTGGTCTTTTATAGTAATGGAGAGAAGCAGGATTCAAGGATCCAGTGCTGGTTATTCCTCCAGATCCTCATTTTCATGCAAACATATATACATATGTACATAAATGTGTGTGTATATAAGTGTATATATAGACATGTATATGTGTGTGTGTGTGTGTGTGTGTGTATGTGCACGTGCATGTGTGTGTGAATTTGGGATATTAATCTCATATAAGTAAAGTACTATGATTTTGTAAAACTGAAAGAGGCTGGAGAGTTCCTTATGTTGATCACTGCTACAAAGATGCCCACTGCCCTCTCCTATTAACGCAGGACTTGGCTTCTTCTCGTAGGGCACAATAAATAGGGGAAAGTGTTTAGGCAAAAAGGAACATTTCTGCCTGTTGATCCTGGAAGGTAAGAGGACCCCTCAAACTTCCTTCCTTCCTATTATAGGAAGACTAGTGTATTCTAGTTACAAAATAATAGATGGGACCAAAGATTTAAATAAGAAAATGGACGGTAAGGGAGACGAAAGTCAAGAAGCCTGGTTTATGTCTGATGTCAGAGAGGAGAACGCTATGCTTGTAATTAGAAGGTTAACTAGTAAATTAATTACATATAATTCTAGCATAAAGCCATTTCAAGGACCATCATAAGAGCTCTGTTAATTTTCTGTGTTATTTAATTCTGGTTTGGGGCGATTTGTTATATCTATATAATTTGATATTTTTAATTAAAAATATATCAATATAGCTGAAATAAGATCCTTGTATTTAATTTTTTTAACATAAAATGTGTGTGTCATTTCAGAGATCTCTGCATATTTTGGATCTGGCTCATCTGTGATTTACAATTTTCAAGAAAATTATTCCTTAAGTAAAAATTCCAGCTCCCACGCTGCTTCGTTTCATGGCGACATGAAGCTGAGCAGAGAAATGATCAAATTTAGCTTCCGAACAGCGCGAGCACCAAGCTTACTGCTTTATGTGAGCTCCTTTTATAAAGAATACCTTTCAGTTATCATTGCCAAAAATGGTGAGTGCTTTTTAGAGGAGAGAGAGAGAGAGAGGGAGAAAATTAAATTAGAACATTAGATTAGTAATAATATGGATCGTTCTGATGTTCTTGCCTCTCAAACTGCAAACAGGAAGAAAAGCGTGCCTATACTGTCCTATAAATTTAATCTAAAAGGATTATTTATAAAATTATTAAGATAGTTTTGTTACAATTTTGATAATTTCGCATTTTCAATGTTAACTTGTTATTTATATAAAATACTTCCTGTATTTTATTATTGTTGGAAACTCTTTACTATCCCATATAATATCAGTATCAATTTTGTGGTTCATTTTGAAATGAGATGCCTATTTGCATATAATAAATATTTCCATCAATTAAAAGTAGAGACATTTGGGGGGAATGTTAACAACCTAGCATTATGTATAAGAAAATGTCCACAAAGTAATCTGTCGGTTCTAATCATCAGCAACAAAATTGTCATGGGAAATGCTGGTACATTACTGCAGGGCAGTGGCTTCTGGGTTAGGATGTGTGTATGCTACAGAAACTTTGTCGCAGAAAACCACTTACGGATATTTTCCTCCTCCCTGTATCCAGATTAAAGATAGGAATCCTGTAGATAAATTGTCTGAGTGAGGAAAATAAATTTATAAACCTGAATATATCATTGCAACTAAAATAAATATGGCCCAAGGGCACTGAACACTAAATATACTTTAATGAGTATGTTTACCACCACTGTGTACCTTTTGAACTTGAAGCATATCTCTACATTAAGATATTTTCTTTGTTAAATTGGAGATACCCTGTGAAATAAAGTAATTGGCATCTTTGCAGGCAGCTAAGTGAGTAGCATTAAGTCTCGCGGTAAGTTTGGCTCAAAACTGTTCATTTCATCCTAATTTCATTCCAAACTCCATGGCTGTGACCACTTGGAAATATTTCTCATCTTTAGTAAAACTCCATTTGCTTATAAAAATTCCATTAACCAATTGCATCATTGGAGTGGTAGATATATTTTTAAAAAGATTATAGAAACAACATTATTGTAATATTCCACAGTAGTTTGGCATTTCATAATATAATAAGGTTTTTTTTTTTTTTTTAAGGTAGAAGCTAGTTCAGAGATTTGCTTATGTTTAACTGCATATTTGACTTCTAGGGGAAAAATTCAAGATTTGCAGGAAAGACTGCCTATTAGTAACATGCATGGTCCTGATCTCAAAAATAGTGCAGTTTGACATAGGAGCTGACTTCTGGGAATTATGAGGACAGGAGGCATCCAAATAAGCCGTGAATTTTCCACCAGAAATTACTAACTAAAAAGAGTACTCCTGAGTTTTTATAAGTAGCTCTTTAACTACAATTTTAACTGAAACTGTAACTTCTCTCCCCTACTTTAGGAAGTTTGCAGATCAGGTACAAGCTAAACAGATATCAAGAACCTGATGTCGTTAACTTTGATTTCAAAAACATGGCGGATGGACAGCTTCACCACGTAGAGATCAACAGAGAAGAAGGAGTGCTCTTTGTAGAGGTAATACAGGAAATTCAACAGAAGCAGTGGTTATAGTTAGGATTCCCCAGCATGAAGGACCGCCGGCAGAATCGTGATCATGAATAGACTGAAGGCATTCTTTCAGTGCTGCTCTCACACAGACCATGGACAGACCCTCAAATGTGGTCTCGTTTTTGAAAGGATCAAGGTTCTGTCCAAGATATTATTGCTTTGGATACTGAAAAATGCTACACTTTCCTCATTTGTTTTACATTGCTCAGGAGGGAAAGCCGACTAGCTTATCATAGGTACCACTAGTGGGGCCATCGCAGCTCTAATGAAACCAGTGGAATTACTCACTGTACCAGCTGTGGAAGCAAAGCACGAACGTTTTGGCCCTCTACACAGAGGAAGACTTCTTAGCTGAATGACTCAGGTTAAAGGGCCAAGCTAAGTAAAAGTATTAAGGTGAAAATAACTCGTCTATATGTTTTTTAGCTTTACCAATTTTGGATTTCTCATACAATGGAGAAAATTAAAGGGATATAAGGGGCCAGAAGGTGGGGTGCACTGTTAGGATAGAAAGGAAAATTTAGAAAATATCATTCACCTTTGTGAATGGCTCTTTAAAATTTGTTGTTCTCAGTCTTTGGGGCCACACTAAACTGCCTATTTTTTATCTTTTTTTTTTTTTTTTTGTCTTCCTTTGCCCTCTGTCCTCTCCTCAACAAAATGGCGTCCGTGCGGATGCTTGCATTCTCACGTAACAATTCTGTAGATTGATGACAACGCAAGGAGACAAGTCCATCTGTCATCGGGTACAGAACTCAGCGCCATCAAGTCTCTTGTACTGGGCCGGATTTCAGGTAAGGAAAGGAACAGCCTTTCCCTAATTGCGATGCATAAAGATCAGAAGAGTCATACTGGAAACATGCGTGCACACACATAGGCCACACACCAATTTATCATCCCGAAAAAAATCTTGTTTCGTTTTAATTATAAAGTCGGTGATAACGGAGGCGGAATCTCTGCCTTCTCAGGTCTACTTTGTGTGACCCTGTGCAGGGACGTCTTGCTGAGCAAGCCCTGCCCTCTGATAGTAATGCCACTGTGCTCTCACATAATGAAACGTGCTACAGTTCTCACACTTCAAAAATAGAAGGAAAGGTAGAAATAACAGCCTTTGTATCAATCAGCTGCCAAATATACAAGCTGTCTTCCAATGATCAAACCAGGACTAGGCCTAAAAGAGAAGGTAGGGGAGAGCAATGGCTTTTGTTCTAATTAGTAAATGTGCTTTAGGTTCTGGCTTGGGGCCTGTTTGCCTTGTTGAGATGTGGTGGTGGCCAGCCGCTCTTGCCGAAACCCAGTGTCTGTGCCTTGTGATTATTAGTTATATCCAACAGTTACTTCTGACTCTTCGCACTGAAGTAGAAACGTACTCTTGCCATTTTAACGTCAAAATATATATACATTTTCTTAAACTTGCCCACGGGGACTACGCAGAAAGAGGGGCGGTAAATTTTGAAAGCGTTTTCTTTCTAGTTGCAAGTAAATTATAAAGAGGAGTGGTATTTCATCTTATTTGGGAGGATGAGGGGACTTCTTGTAGCTTGGTTTTTATTTCTTGTTGGATATTTGACAGTAACCTGCAATATTTTGTCCCTTGAGAATGTTTGATTAAACCCATGGGTGAATGATCAAAATATTGGCCCTTGAACGGGTTAAGAGTTAAATTTATAAATATTTATAGGCCCTCTAGGACCGTGATTAGCCCCCAAAATAGTGTGCTCTCATCCTCCAAACAGGGGAAATGTGAATTGCATTGTTCTCCCTCAGTATGCTAGAGTGGACGTAAAAAATACGTGCAAAGTGCTACTTAGATATTTGGAAGCTTAACTGAAAAATTCCAAGTGAGTTTCATCATGTAAATTATGTAAATTCAACTGTAGTAATAAAAAGAATCAAAGATATATAACAAATCTTGATCTCAGGAGTTCCTCATCTAGCAGGGTCTGAGACGAGGCATTACATAAAAATGTAAAACACAAGATAGAAAATTGTAATAGTTATGCCTAATGTTAATACAATCATAGTTTTAAGGAAATAAAATCTTCAAATTTAATGCCAGCATTGCTGATGAAAATACTTTTTGTGAGTAGAAATATGTTAAATATATTATAAAACAATTGGGAAACTTATCTGCATTCTATTAGGAGGATTGTATTAATGACACAGTAGAATAATAACATTCGTTATATAAATATTTGTTTCCCTTTTTGTAAATGAGTAGGGAGATTAGTAGGGAATTAAAGATGTTAATGTTTTTACTCCAGAATAGCATATCATTAAAACGCATCTCACTCATACTGAAAAATAAGATTAAAGTCCAAATTGAGCAGTGAACTTTATAGTCTGAATCAACTCATTCTCCTAAAAGTATAGGTAAGAATTTATTTGCCGTGTGCCTAAGGTGTGGATCTTGACCAAGGACTAATGGTCTGTTTGATCATTAATTCAAAGGAATTAATGTAATTCAAAGGAAAGTAATAATTTGTGGTCAAATTTGGTGTGGTATATGAATTTACAATAAAATATATGTAGTATATTATTATATTTTAATGTAGTATATTAATTTATAGTAAAATAGACACTAAAATGGAACTATTAATTTTCCAGAGAGTTGCTCAATCTTGAAATTCCTTATTATGTTAGTCCGGGTCCTCCAACAAGCAGTTGCCAAGACAAAATTAACCATGTGACGATTTTATTCAGGGGACACTTGTAAAGTAGGAGGTGGGGAGGGAGCCAGCCAAGAGCGGCAGAGCCATCAGATGGCCACGCACGCACCTCTGCCTCCAATGGAGGAGAGAGGGAAGGAAACTTGGAAGTATCCTGGAAGTCTGTGCAATCTAAGAAGGGTTGAGCAGTCTTTGGGGAGCCCTTGGGTCAGCCAGCTATCAGAGGAGTCTCCTGTTTCCCAAGAATGAGCCTGCCTTAGAATCCCTGCTCTGATCAGCCACCGCTGGGAGCCAGCCACAGGAAGCATGGCCTTGGCCCAAGTATAAAGATGGGTTTCAGAGCCCAGCAGCAGGGGCCTTGGTCAGTTACCCTCCTCTAATTAGAGGTCTGCAAGACACATTCTCAAGGCCCCACACTTATCAGATATATTTTTCCTTTTTGGAAGCCCCTTTGGCTCACTGATTCGTTTAGCACATGCTCTGTGATCACGTGTTATATTCACGAAGAGTGCCATTCGGCAAGGTGGACATTACACCTGTCCTCACAGAGCTAATGGTTAGCGGACATACACGTAACCGTCACACAAAAGGTTCCTGTGTATCTGATTGAGTATAATGTATCCTATGTTGCCTTAGATAAAATAGTTCCAAATTACCCTCCAAATTAAAATGAGTTAAAATATTTCTATCACCTTATGATTTCTGAATATTTCTTCTAAGGGGGCAGAATATACACATTGATCAATTATATATATATTTTTGGAGTTGTGATTTGTCTACCTTTTCAAGCCAAGAGTTAAGGAGATGACCATTCACTGCCATATTAGATGGAAACCCAGAAAGAAGGACATCTCTTCCCTCTTTCAACTTTCTCCGTTATGCATTTCTTAAATTTTGGAAGAACTATGGAGATAATTTTGGGTTGTCCTGTGAACCAAGATTACCAGTAGATACTCAAAAAGAAGGTAAATTTTAGAAACAGTACCAAACGGTAGTATGACAGCACAGAAACCATCTCCAACTCCCTGTTACACTTAAAAGACTAAGGACTCAATAACTTTGACAATAATGCTCAGTAATAGTTGGGGGCTGTGGTGGGGAAGTCAAGGCTTTAGCCAAGCAGTTTAGTTCAGATCCTCCTGCTATCAACAGAGTACATTAAATCTGCTTTTCATGTTCATAATTCACTATAAAATTAAGCTCTGAATTCTGTATCTCAGTACTTTTATATGCTATAATAGTTTTATGATTTATTTTAGTAAAAGCTGGATGATTATTTTCACTTACTCTGAGTAGTAGCTTTTGCATATTAGAGGTCTAGATCAGTAGTGATTGTTCCTCTCTTCTGAGGATACAGAGCCAGGAGGTACCTCAGATTACTGCAGTGGAGATGAGGCCAGATGTAAATAATGTCTGTCATCAGCAAGGAAAGGACAGCCACTCAGTCTCTACCGAAGAGCTGTAACAACAATTTCCTGTGTGTCAGGAATCCTTTATGTAAAACGTGCTTCGGGGCCAAGAGGTGAGGAAAAATCAGATGACCTGAGTCCTGTCTGTGTAACTATATTGTGAGATGACACTTGAGATAGTCGTTATATCACAAGCAAGTTTTAAAAGAGAAGTACAGCTTAGAACAGGAGAAATCTTATTCTAAGTAAGTAAGTAAGAAATCTTAAAATTTTTTTTCTTCATCAGGTTGATTTTTGAGTATTTTAACAGTTGGAATGTCATAGACTATCTTCAGTGCATACCGTGGCTTTAACCTTCTGGAGGCTTTGTTTCCAGAGAGTTAGCAGTACCATTTTGAATTGGCCATACCTAGAAACTGGAAAACACCTTTCTCCTCGTCATAGTACGTGAGCATTGATCAAAGTGTCATGTCCCAAACCCAGAGAACACTCCTGTTGCTGAAACATGTTCTCTGATTTTAATTATGGAGCAAATGGAATGGTAGACATTGGGATTTTGTCAGAGGCTCATGTAGTCAAGAGGATGTCCTCCAGGTAGGAAGGATGAATGTGATCCTTTGACAACAAGATCACCCTCGTTGCTCTCATCTGGTAGTCAAACATAATGAAGCAGAGCTCTGCTTACACTTCAAAACAAAACAAAACAAAACCAAATGATAAAAGCGAAAGCCACAAATCCCAAATTATATATTCATCAGCTGCCAGATCTAGAAACCTTTGTACAGAGACAAAACCAGAATAATTTCTAAAATAAAAAAGAGAAGGCAGTTGTTTATTCCTTTCATTACTAGCCTGCTTTAAAATGTGACTGCACCAGGAATAAGTAAACAATAAAGCCATTATCAGGGACTTCCACTATAGTGTGAGTGACCTTATTAAAGAGCAAGAATTGAAGGAAGAGAAAGAGAGGAGGAGGTTGGCAGGAGAGTGGCTACACGAGTTTGGGGCACAAAGCAAACAGAGCAAACAGTTTCCGGCCCAGTGATGAGCTGTGGGAGTGCTCAGAGTAAGAGCAGTGAGATGTGGATTCCGTTAGTGTCGTCTGTTAAGTATAATAGAGGGTTCGAGATGGTTTCCATGTCATCATAGTACAATTTAATGTCATTACCTAAAAAATTACACTCCTTGCTTGATATCTGCTAGTGATGCTTGTTAATGATGATTGGAGTTAAAAATTTGTTCCTGCGGTCCATTTCCTTTGTAAAAATGAGCGCTGGAGGACAGAGAGGAAGCCGTTTTCTTTCTTTCTGGTCTTCCTTCTAAAAAGGCAGACAGTCTGATGTCATCTCTCTGTCAAGTATGTTGTTCACAGGTTGTAAGTACGGACACCGAAGTGAATGATTCCTCAATCAGCTCCTTTAAGAGAACTATTAACTTGAACATTATCCAAAAAGAGATCTCTCCAAGATGTCATTAATCAAAGGAGATATGCAGGTGTAAAGTTGTTTTGCTAACTCATTGAGATTTCGTTGGGTCACGATTCCACACATGAAAAAAAAAATCCCAATTAAGACCATTACATGATCGTGAAATCGCATAAAACCTCTCACAGAAAAATGTGCTCACACCTTGAATGATATAATTTAACCTAGTGTAAAATGACTGCAGAGTCACTGTTCAAAGGCTGAGTGAAGTTTACAGCTACTATCCATTACTTTGTTATGTCAGACATGTTATGGCTCGGGAACCGTGACAGCAGAAATTCGTCGTCCATCGTGGTATGGGAAGAACCAGTCTGCCTTGAGACAGACTTGGTCCACAGCCCTCTGTCATTAATAGGCTGCGTTACCTTTGTTTTTATATCCAAAGCTCATTGCCAGATCAAGTTCTGAGTTCTGTTTATGGATTGTTTTTATGTTAGAAGAGTTTTCTAAAAGCCCGAAGATGTTTTTCACTCATTCTGTGCTGAGCGGTGGCTTCGGTATATTTAGAGGCAATGACCCATCGGGATCATTGATCTCTTCTGACGCTGCAGAGCCAGGAAGTGGCTCACATTTCTGCAGTGGAGATTTAGGCCAGATGTAAATAAAGTGTGTGGTCAGAGGGAAGAGGGTGTCTAGTCCAGCTCTTAGAAGAGCTAGAGGAACACACGTCAGTCTCGATGCTATTCTATGGAAAACCTGCTTCAAAGCCAAAGAGGTATGTAAGATAGTTTAATCAGATTATTTAAGGACCCTGTGATTTTGTAAATGTCTTATGGCACTTAAGACAAGTTATGTCGAAAGCAAAAGAGAGGTACAGGTCACCCAGAGATCTCTAACTATAAATAGCTTCTGTATTAATCAGATTTTCAAGGTGATCTCTCAGTGCGGTAGGTTTGGTTGGCAAATAAATACCTTTTATGAAAAACTGCTTCCGCATCCATGTGGTATATTTGCCGTCTGCTCCGCCATTTTGCTTTCCCATGAACTCTTGTCTAGGATCCTGGCCGTAATGGTATATAACGGTAAAAATGCCAGGCTCCTCCTCTGATTTATTGCACCATGTTCCGGCAAGGCTTTTAATCTGATCTTCATAGATTAAAGATACTGAGATCCTTTTTAAATAAGGTCCCTCTTCATAGGTATGGCCAAACCACTTGGTTTTGTTTTCTGAGGTTTTCTGTTTGTTTGTTAAGGAGAGCCACAAGAAATTCCATGAAGCACTCTTTGCAATTGTTCTTCCATTTATGTCACACCTTTTCCAGAAACAGTCCTCTTACTACGTATGGAAAGGCACTTTGTACACATTTTAATTCCTCAGTACCCTCTTTTTCTTGTAGACCTTTTGTTAAAAGGTTTCTTCTCTAACAAAGCAGGAGTCATTCCGTTTGTTGGAAAGTACAATTGAGGCTGATTTTTTAATAGGCAAGGTCACCCAAACATCTGAGTCGGTAAGGATGTTTACGACCAGAAACATCCAAAACATGATCGTCTTCTCAGGGTTTGTGTAAAGCAGGAGACAGTGGTGTCGGCATCTTAGGAGTCAGGTAACAGGAAAGATAGAGATTTTTGCTCGTTGGCTTTGTTAGTGCAGTTGTCGATGTCTAGCAAAGATATCTAATGCTATGTATTTCTAAGGCCAGCTTTGCTTATGAACAACATATTATAACTGTTAATTTTGCCTGGTCTCAGTTCTGGGGGGTAGGGGGTGGCTGCAAAGCCCCTGTGCTCTGCCTTCACTCCTAACTCCCACCCATTGACTCTCCTGCAAATAGGAGTTGCTGGTCCAGCCCAGCAGGCAGGGGGGAGCATTAGAGGTTGTCAGTGAAGAGAGCCTTGGGTGACCCCGTGCGCCCTGGTTGGAAGAGTCTGGACCAGCCTGCGAGAGTCTCTGGGGAACCCCCTGAATTGTGTAGATCCCTCCTCTCCACTTGGAAATGCTTGGCTTACAGAGATCTCTGGGACCCCCGTGGGGAAAGGTCAGCATTGAAAACGTCACTGTGCCCAATCCCCCCCTTTGCCAAAGAGGGAGTGACCTGAAACTGGAGGAGTTCCTGAGTCCTGCTGACGATGACCTGAGGTTTGAGTCCTCTCTGGCTGGAGGTTAGGGGTGCCTGGCCCGTACCCTCCCTGACGTGGGGCAGCTACATTGTCTACCTTCTCTAGATGTCAGCCGCCTAAGGAAACCAGTAACTGACAATCACCTGGCGGAGGAGAAAAACAGCTCTATTCTTAAGACTCACAACAATGAAGCGGGAGAAGAAACAAAGCCACCGAATCACTCCCTATCACAATGGGCATATTCAGGGAGACGGACACCATCTGATGAGACTTAGTAAGAGCCCTTGCTTCCAACAAAGCAAAAAAAGACCTTGAGGAACTAAAAAGTGTGACTGTGCCAGACTCAAAGTCCGTAGGAAAGAGTGATGTTTGTTGAAACGTGAACTCATCACCTAGAAGATCAAGTGATGAAGGCTTCGACTCACACAATATTAGGTCCCAAAGGATAGAAATCAGGCTGGAAAAGTAAAACAGCTTAGAGAAAATGCAGAGAAGATGTGGTGTGAATAATCAGCAGACCAATAGGATAAAGAAGAGGAAGGAGAAGCAGGTTACGACACTTGGCAGGCTAACGAAAAACCTTGTGTCTCCAGATGAGAAGGGCCCACCATATTCTATGCAAAATTCCTAACACACAGGGAATCTTGCAAAATTTAAGAAAGAAGTGATGGAGCCAGAAGATGCTGGAATAATATCTCCAGACCACTAAGGGAACACGGCTCTGAAGAATCAACCTTAAAATAGACGCGCAAAAATCACCTAATCCATCAAGATAAATTTCTGTTCAGACGCACTCCATCACATTTGCTAATTGATTTATTCAGAGCATTACCACTCTTCAAAATTTTCATTAGTTCCTGTTTCTATGTTTATTTTCTCTCTCTGCTGCTAGAATGTAACATGCTTGATATGCGCGGAATTTATTTCCTGTATCTGTAGCTCTTAAAACAAAAATTAATTGATTAACTGGCCACTTTACGTTTTAAGAGTTTAAAGTCTTTTATACCGTAACTTGTAATTTGAAAAATGTTTTTACTTAAAGGTGTAGTTTTTAAGATTCATCTCAGATCAGATTTGTACCAGAGAAGTGAATCTCATCTATTTACATTTTTCGGGGAGGGGGGAGTGTTCAAAAGATAAGATTTTTCAAAAGCCTATCGGAATTGTAATCAAGATTTTAACACTGTAGAATAAATGTGAAAAGCACTGTCCTGATTATGTTGTTTTTAATGTATATTTCCTGTTCCTTTCTTATTAAAGTAAAAAACCTCCAAAGCAAGAATGCTGCCTTTCTAAACATAAATATGCTTGAATGTATATCCATTCAAATGAGTGAATGCTGTGTGTTGGAACTAAGTTAGTTCTTGGTTTCCACACATGCACGACACGGCTTCTGTGGAACAACATAATGCCGGGGAGTTGAGGGTCTCCCGTAGGTTCAAGGAGCCAGTCTGGGTGCAGTGAGGCAGGATGGCCTGGTAGTAAGAACATGACTTTCGGAGGTAGAGCCCCTGAGCCTGATTGCCATACATCCAGTGTAATCAGGTCAGGCTCTTTCAGAGCTGACGCGCCAAGAGTCACTTCAAGAATAGTTGCTCTCCAGCCAAACAAACTAATAACAAAATAAATCAGCAGCCCTGCAGAAGATATGAACAGAGTGAAGAAAACAATGTGCCAATCAGAAAGTGGTTCATAAATAGAAGAGTCTTGTGATTTGGAGCCCAACAGGCCTGACTCCCGAGCAGAATGCCAATGGCTGTGTGGCCTCAGGCCATCACTGCGGTTCTGAACCCACGCGTCTCGCCTGTGTGACTGACTGGGATAAGATACTGGCGACTACTGGAAGCTGTCAACACAGACGTGCAAATCCCTTAGAATGGTGCCATTGTAAGCACCCAATAAATACTAAATATCTTTTTTTTTTTAAGAGAAGAGTGTCAAATTGTGTCTGTGTCCTTGTATATGCAGTGCAGGAGACATTAGTCCTCCTTTTTTTATGGTCATATTGGGTGGGGAGGTGCTATATGGTCTGGTCACATTTGAACTTTAAAACTATAGTTACTTACCCTGATTTAGATTTCAGGCTCACCACACACAAAATGTAAATATATTCTTCACTCTAAAATCATAAATTAGTATTCTGCCATTCAAGCCAATCTCTGTTCCATCATAGTCCCAGAGAAACTCAACTCTGGTTAATGTCGGGGAGGGGTTTTCTGTCTAGAGGGGCCACACATGTTTCTGCCCAAGTGACAGCAGCCCTGAAACAGGGAGTGAGGTGTGGACACTTTCACTGCTGTGCATGAGGAATTAGGGCGACTCTAGACACTTTGGGGTGTAGCCTTCCCACCTGATAACGTCTTCCCCCTGCGTGTTTGGATGGGGCCAGAGAATACCAGACGGCTTTCAGCCAGACCGAGCTGTCTGCTTGGGCAGTGAACAGGAGAACTCTAGAAGCTCCATTTTCCCTCTAGCTCCTGTGATGGTCGTGACTTACGTCTCAAAGGCTGAGCTGAATTCATTTCCAAATCGGGAAGCACTTTAATCTCTTGAACATTGACTGCAAGCCCTATCACAAATCACGTTAATCATCTATTTTTAAATGTAACATCTCACGAACCCTCATCAGTTCAAAACCTGGCTCATCCGTCCGGAGGCTTCAATCATTTCCAGATCACCATATCATATTAAATTAGCCATACTTAAAAACTTGCTTTCATTAACCTCAGGAGGCTCACCGGTAGTCACGGAGAGACTTAACGGACCTGACTCTTTTAATAAAGACCCAAGAAAGGGGAGTTTAGTCCACTGCATGTCTATTGTTACTGTATTATCAGACTCAGAACATTCTATCTCTAGCCTTCCCTGTTTGCTCTTGCACGATTATTAATATTTTGGTGTTTCTTTGGATTTCCAGAGTACAGTGACATAGACCAGGAGACAGCCCTGGCCGGTGCACAGGGCTTCCTGGGCTGTCTGTCCGCGGTGCAGCTCAGCCACGTGGCCCCTCTGAAGGCCGCGCTGCAGCCTAGCCACCCGGCCCCTGTCACCATCTCAGGACATGTGACAGAGTCCAGCTGTGTGTCCCAGGCTGGCACTGATGCCACATCAAGGGAGAGGACACACTCGTTTGCAGGTAGGGGAATGGCTCCTCCTTTGCAGTAACAAACACACCTGTCCCCTGGGTGTTGAATCTTCTGATGCCACTGTTGCAATGCGTTCTCAAGGTGGCCTCCCCAGATTGGTTTTGTTTAACTTCCAATCCATTTCTCTTCTAGATCCTCAGTGCCTTATCCATGTGAGCCACTGCAGTTGATGCTGCTGAGGTTAAAAAAAAAAAAAAATCACAGAGATCCCACACTGATTAAATGTTTTAAGATTTTTTTCCCCCAAAATTTCTTCTTTTTACTTGGCTCTATCCCTCCCTCCCACTTTTTTTTTTTTTATCCTTTTACTGCAGATCATTCTGGAACAAGAGATGACAGAGAACCCCTAGCTAATGCAATCAGAAGTGACTCTGCAGTAATTGGAGGTAACAGAAGGCGTGAATGAACTCTTCTTTGGTACTTCTCATCTCTAGGAGTGGGGAATAGTTAGCACTAGAGAAACGGTGGGGAATCCATACATATCCCCACTGCGGGACACTGGATCCTGAGGTCAATGGCGGGGGTGGTTTATTATTTATACTGGGTGGTCTTTTAGAGTCTTCTTGAATTCATGAATTCCTTGAAGATTTTCCGTATACATAATTGATCATTTCCCTGAAGTGCCACACTCATACAGTTGCTACTCTGTGTAAAACTGAACATCATTTAACTTGAAAATGGCCTTCTACAATCCCTAAGGAATTCTGAATATATCTGGGGAGGTACTATTTCTGTTGGCTTCATGGATTTTGTCGTATTGTTTCCACAAGAGTTTATGTAAAAAGTAGGAAAAACCTGAGATTAACACTGGGAACATACATTTTATGTTGTGTTAATACTCAATGAAATGGGTATTTCCGTGGTTTAGATGCTCACATCAGTGAATATAACACTTTTAGTTGCATTTTTTTAATCAAATATTAGGCCAATGGAAGGAAAGTGGTTTGTAGTTATTTTAAATTGCAGAATTAACACAAAAAATTTTAAAGTATACCTTCCTGGCAATGAAACAGCATGTTCTCTGAGGCACAATTTATTCAGAGCCTACCCCCAAAATATACCTTTTTCTTCCTGATGAATGATCTTTAGAAAGTAATTAATCAGATAATGGAAATGCTAAGCGACTCACCTTTTCTTCACACTTTGCATATGAGATGAACATAAAAAATAAACAGTTATTACATTGCCAGATAATGTGATTTCACTTTAACTTGGGCAGTTTATGTGGGCTTTATGTCTGGTCCATTTTTGTTCTATTTTTTTACATCTTTATTCGTTCAGACATCAACTTCCTTGAAGTCGTTAGGATTTTACTTAAACAGAGAATAGTACTAGTCATATCTTTGTGAGGATGTTAACATCCTCATTGCCATTTCAGTTGCTTTTCTTTTTATCAGATTAATGGTGTATAAATTAAAGATACATAAGATAGAATTCCCATTTAGTCATATGATAAGCAAAAAACAAACAACAGTAAATCCCTCCGAAAGGAGTAGTTAATAACTGAGTGTCTAAAAGAAAATACATTAATATATTATTAAAAATACATTATGTGGTAAAAACTCATTTGAAGCTATAGCAATTAACGTGCTTAACATTTTCACATTTTTATTTTTTTAATGTTTTTATTTATTTTTGAGAGAGAGACAGAATACTAGTGAGGGAGGGGCAGAGAGAGAGGGAGACACAGAATCCAAAGCAGGCTCCAGGCTCTGAGCTGTCAGCACAGAGCCCGACGCGGGGCTCAAACTCACAAACCGCGAGATCATGCCTTGAGCCGAAGTCGGACGCTCAACCAAGTGAGCCGCCCAGGCGCCCCAATGTGCTTAACATTTTAAATGACGATTCCTTGTCAAAGCAATTGTCTCAGTCTCCCAATGGTGCTTTTTCCATACATTTAACTGGTATAGATATAGGGAGACACAGATTCACAGATATACATAGAGAATGACTGGACAGTCAAGCCAGTATTAGAGCACAATATTGAATCTTTAGAATATTGTTGCTTTGGGCAAAGATCATTGGTAATATTTACAGAATATAGGAGGGGTATATTGATAAGTCATTCTCTGTTCCTGTGGAATGGAAACATGTTATAGGTCATCTCTGAAATCTGTCTTGGCTCAAATACGTACAGCAGAGAAAGACAGTGTGGAAGGTGTGTGCAGCTTGGGAACTGAGGGCCTGGGAACACGTGGTGTCTGCTTCTGCTCATTGCTCAGACAAAGCTTCAGAAGCAGAGCAGTTGATCATGGCCGTTGAAGCTCAGAAGGCCTTGTCTTGGGACCACATGCAATTTATCTGCTAAATCACAGAATATCATCCTCCAGGGTGTTTCTCCATCTGGTAGCATCGCGGTATAATTCTTCGCCCGTTGTCTCGTTACTCGTAAATTGCGCCCACTGTGTAACAATAATTAATCCATTTAAAATTTCTCCAAATTGGCTAATCGCCCTATGTTCTACATTTTAGATCATCTTTTTCTTCACTTACAAACACTGAATAATGTAAGATGGGAAAATTGTTCAGTAAGACTTTTTTAACCGTGACCCAGATATTACAGAGGGTTTCTGGCCAGGCTACACAGATATGGATGGTGAGAATTAGACAAAGAGAAAGCTACCTAATTTCCTCATAAAAACATTCACACAGAGCTTCAGATGGCAATGTCACAGAGCACAGTGGTTTGCCGTATTTTATTTAGTGTATTTTTTTTTTTTTTTTTGGTATAGCAGGTTAAATCAAGGTTTTTGTTGGATGTGACAAATCCTGACATGACACCTTCCCCAAATTAAAGGAGATAAATCACATATATGAAACAAACTAGTTCCAGAGTCCCCCCATGATTATGACCATCTGGATGTCCTGTCTGGGCCACTGTAATATTGATATTTATTTTATAATTGCTGTAGCCTTGTCTCTACTATACCTCATCAGTTTTTCATATTGAAATAATTCAGAATATCTCTCTTGAAACAAGAGGCCTAAATTAAGAGGCCAGACAATAGAAATATTTATAGCGACTCAACTGATGAGAGGCAAAATATATAACAACAAATGATATTCTGATTAAAATTATTATTTATTAATATGACTAATAATAATAAAAATAACTGTATCCTTTAGTAAATTCTTCAGATTTCAAGTGCAGAATTTGGTTGTCACATTTATGTTAGACTTATATGAGCAAGGAATTACTGTCCTTCTCAGGTAAGCCCGACCCAACCTAACATTGGCTTAGCCATTGGCAATATTATATAATTTGCTGTAGTGAATTTAATTGCCCATTAAATCATGTGCTCAGGAGTCCACTGTGATTGGTGAGAACCTTCAATGTGTTGGCTTGGTCGGTTTCCATTAGAGTTCTATGCCCCCGACTTAAACTGGAATGAAGAATTCCTAGCTTTACAATATGACACTTGATCCACATTGCTGTTTTCATTGTGCCTATTTTTGTCTGAAAACAACTTCATCGGTTAATACCTCCACCGTTTTCATCAGAAAAGTCGAAGTGTTAGGAAACTCTCAAACTCATGGTGACAGGCAATAGTTTTCCACATTCTCTTTCTCATCTGAAAGCTTGACTTTTATCACTGGCGACATATATTGTCAGTTGTTTTTCTTCAAGTGACAGACTCACTTCACACGTTTTAGAGAAAATATCTGCCAAATATCCAAGTCAAAACAACCATAGTTTGTCAGTCATTCTTTCAAATAAAAATGGTGTTCCATGAAGTGAAAAGTAAGTAGTTGAGCTCACAAGTCAGCTGTTCACACAGGCGCTCTTCCTGGAGACAGCCGTCATACTTGGAGATCCATCCAAAGTACTTTCTACCTCATTGCCCAAAATGTTAAAAAGGCTTATAGCCAAAAGGTCAGTATTTCATAAAATAAGTAATTTTTAGGGCTTCATTAAGGACACTCTTAAAATGAATCTGGCTTGCTTTTTTTTTTTTCTTTTTTGTGGGATTGCCTGGCAATCTAACGCCTTCTGCCTTATGAATTCCACGACCGCTTTTACGGTTCGGTAGCCTTGCCTTAATTCATGCGAAGGTACCAGGAATTTTACCTAACCCTGTTTTACATTAATAGTGGATATGTCAACACAATGAGAGAGGCATCTTGGAATTATTATGAAAATAGCTTTGACCCTGTGGATCTCCTCAAAGTGTCCTGAGGACCAACAGGGATTCACAGAACACGCTTTGAAGAACTACTAGCCCGATGTAACGCCAAGGTCGATAACCATATGTTGGCATAGCTAAGAATTGTGGTATTTAAATGTTTTATTAACAACCAGATGTTTCAAAATATCAATATTTCTCCTACAGAAATAATCGAAATAATCTATGTTATCTGTGTCAATATATTTCACTAGTCAGGATTATTCATATACATATATCCTGTTCCTCCTATTCAGCAGTATGACAGACTATTGAGAATCAACTGAATTACAGTGTTTAAATATTGAAGTACAAAAACACATTTAATTATTTTATAACATTACTACTATCTGTAAATTTAAAATAATAACAATTTGTGTATTAATATGCAGTGACCAACCACATGGTCTTAGAGACATGTCAGTAACATCTTGCGTTATATGTAAATGCACTAAAAATTTGAAAAATAAGTGGAAATGCACTAAATAAATCCAATATCATATGCATGCAGAATAAACGGAGGTGAACCCCCAGGGCTGATAGAGGAACTCAGAGATAGACAGACTCGGGTATATTATGACACCGCCCGATCCAGAAATACCTGAGGTTTTGATATTTTTAATTCATATCTACTAGATGCTTGATGTATGTAGAAAATGATTTTATCATGACTTATTAAGCAACAAAGTCAGCAGGGCTTCCGTTTGGACAAAAGTTCTGACTTTGCGTTGTTTTTCTCTTCCCTCCCCAGGTCTGATAGCGGTTGTGATCTTTATCTTGCTGTGCATTGCTGCCATTGCTGTTCGCATTTATCAGCAGAAAAGGTTATACAAAAGAAATGAGGCAAAAAGGTCAGAGAATGTAGACAGTGCCGAGGCTGTTTTGAAAAGTGAGCTTAATATACAAAGTGCAGTCAATGAAAATCAGAAAGAGTACTTCTTCTGATTGGCAGCTGTGTTTTAACTTACAATCCCGACAGTCTGTTTTAATAGCCGGGGGCTCTCAACGGACAAGAACATGTTCTTCCACTGAATGTACACACAATTGATTTGCAGCACTGCCGTCTTGCCATATCCAGACTCAAGATGGCTCCAGGAGGCCTCATCCAGGGATGTATTTCCCATAGCAATCGTTCTACAGAACAAGGGATGAGATACCGCTCTTAATTTCCGACCGTTCTGATAGGATCTAAAACGGAAGTTTAACTCGCTTGATGACTACGGTTTTTAAACGTGAAGACCGTATCCCTGGTCTCTCAACCGTGTGGTACGTAAGTTTTGTTAGAGGTAAAAATCAAAATTGGACAATACGGACCTTGCTTTACTGGAGAACATGCTCGTGTTTGCTTTAGTGTCCCTATGGTGTTATTAATAGACCTGGAAATGCTTCTGAGATCCTGTTTGGCTGGTGTTTGCATCTTCAGTGGCCAAAAGTATATAAAACCCCTTTGCCTTTCTCTGTGTTACATTCAATACAGCTTATCAATAGTCTTGAAAGATGTTGTGTTGTCATTGGTTTGTTTTGATTGTTCTTTTTCTATTTGACTTCTCTTAATGATTTGGAATACCTTAGGTTTTGAGTGTCAGACTTCAGCTCTGAATGTAAAATTCATATGCAACCAGACTCGGAAAGTGCTTTGGTTGTCAGCGTGCGATGTCTTGCCTTTTAAAATTTTCATAATCTGCTATCATTGTTCAGTAGTGGCGGGAGGTAAGACCCTGGATAATGCCAATTTCCCAAAGAATGTGAAATGTTTGCAACTCTTCAACTTGTCAACATAAAAACCACAACTCTTAACAATGCACAAATTTTATTTACAACTGTAATATCTCATATGAAACACACCTCTGAGAATATTTTCCCCAAACCTTATGCCAGTTTTCTTTATAGGTTTGTTCTTCTGTTTTTCTAAAGTTTATCACCAAATTTTCTTTGATCTCCCTTGACTGTATTCCATGGGGAATGTTTCTTATGTATTAGAAAAAAAAAAAAAAAGACAGCTGGAAGTGGAGAGCTCCATTCCCCATCCTAAAACATATACTCCTTCAGGCATACATTTTTCTGTGCCCTGACCTCCGGGACAGATTTTGTAAAATATAAGCTGCAGCCACGCCCCCCTCCCCTACTTTCTCCAAAAGCAGTTGAGTGGTTACAGAGTGCTCACTCTATGGGGTGATGGCGTATTGCATGATTTATGCTTCGTCTGCCATTCTGTCATCTCTCATTTACGGTGACGGGGTAATTTCTCGAAAAGTACCAACAATCAATATAACCTGCTAACTAGTGCATTCTGATTAGGGTGTATATACATACCAAGAGATCATAGAATTATCAGTGACCTTATGAAACTTGTTGCAATAATTGGTTTTGAGGCAAAGCAAACAAGGTGCATGCATGTAGTTCTCTTTAAATTTCATAAGCCAGTTATATAATAAAGGCACTTTGCTGTTTATGATCACGCTGCCCGGGTGCCTGGCAAGGAACAGTTGGATCCCTTAGTTCGTCCACACCAGAACAATTTGCGAATACATAAATTAATCATCTTATTTTCCTTCTCAACCTCCTTACAAAAGCTGCCTGTCTTTTCCATAGCTCTGTATCCATTTTGCTGTTTCTGTAAATGCCTGACTAAATCTTAGGATATGAATTAACATAGTAGTTTATGAAGGACCGATGTTGATGAGTGGCATACTTTCTTCTTTTTAATTGAAAGACTTGAAGAATCGAACACAGAAGTGCTAGTTTTTATTTGATGCAAAGCTGAATGCAAGCATCCTAACGGCCCTGAATCTGTTAGAAGTGTTCATGTGATTTAGTAGCCGCATTAACCTGGTTGGGAGTGTAGACAGGTTTATAGATGGTGAAGCCTCGTGGTACTGTGTGGTCCGCACCACTAGAAGCTGCAACGTGATGGCCTCACAACGCATTGATTCGTCATTTGTCATGATTTTCAGTTCCGGGTTTGTAATCTATTCTTTCTTTTTTCTTAATAAAATGCATTTTTGAAGTTAAAATGCAGGATATATTTTAAGAGACGTTGTATAAAGGTTTAAACTGAGGGAATGACACTGGATTTTCATTTTCTTAAAACAGTAAAAAGACGTGTAGATGTCAACCTCC
Source organism: Panthera tigris (assembly GCF_018350195.1). Taxonomy (NCBI): domain Eukaryota; kingdom Metazoa; phylum Chordata; class Mammalia; order Carnivora; family Felidae; genus Panthera; species Panthera tigris. The sequence goes on from NC_056674.1 coordinate 50,417,788, forward strand.
TTTACTGGCGGTCTGTGTTTTTTAAGCCTTTCGGTACATCCCGTGATTATTATGAATTATTAACAAAAACTGCATTTATCATGTATTTTCCTTTGAAATGGACACAAAAATGGCAGGAGAAAACAGAAAAAGGTTTACTGATTATGACAGGTGAGGGCAGTTGAACGACATTTAAAGTTTTGCCGGAGGCGAGCCTTTGTCAGCAACTGTTTGTGGAAACATTCTGTGTGTTTGAACGGGGCTCGATCCTTTTACTTCCAGAGAGCTTGGCCAGTGAGGCTACACTGACAGACCAGATTATGTCGAAGGATACTGTGCACCCTTCTATAATATAAAAGTTTTTAAAAAGTCCCTTATCTGTGATTTCACAGGAACACAATATATAATTAACATTCTCTTTTTAAGAAGAGGAACTTTCTAAATCTCATTAAATTCCAATGTGCTAATATGCAAATAGAGTGGAGTTAATGTGGCATTGAATACTCGCCTCTATGAAATAGGGGTCATCTGTGGGAAATGACATCTTAATTTTGTGGAAGCCGTGCCACTTAAATGGCCCTTGACCACTCTAGCAAATAGCTTCGTTTTTAAAAAATTCCGTTCCCAAGGGGGCTCCTGGGTGGCTCAGTTGGTTAAGCGTCCCACTCCTCATTTTGGCCCAGGTCGTGATCTCATGGTTCCTCTGCTGACAGCACAGAACCTGCTTGGGATTCTCTCTCTCCCTCTCTGTCTCTCTCTCTCTCTCTCTCTCTCTCTCTCTGTGCCCCCCACCCCTTGTGCTTGATTTCTCTCTCTCTCAAAATAAATATTAAAAAAAAAATCCTTTCTCAAGTGTCACTCTTTGAAACACATTTAATAAATTCTTTAGATGGCAAGGTAAACACCTGACGACCAAACAGAAGCCAGTTATTTAATATTGTTTATGTTGGGGTGCCTAGGTGGCTCAGTCAGTTAAGCATCCAACTTTGGCTCAAGTCATGATCTCACGATTCATGGGTTCGATCCCTGTGTTGGGCTCTGTGCTGACAGCTCAGAGCCCGGGGCCTGCTTTGGATTCTCTGTCTCTCTGCCCCTCCCCAGCTCATGCTTGCTCTCTCTTTCTCTCTCTCTCTCTCTCTCAAAAATAAACATTGAAAAAAAATTTTTTTAATTAAAAAAAATTGTTAATGTTAAAAAATAAAACTGCCAGTTATTCTACCAGCAAAAGTGGGTTTATTCGGGAACAGCAGGGATGCAATTCGGGATAAGCAAGCTATGGCAAAATGATAGGCAAGTTGCCTGGACAAAGAAGAGGAATGCTGTTTGTAGAGGAAAGGGGGCAGGGAGGTTGGAAAGGCTGTTACCAACAAGTCCATTGGAATAAACTGGGAGTTCCAAGTGTAGGGGCTTCTCATTGGCTGAGCTGTGACTGTCTGTCATTGGCTGTGTTGCAGGAGGTGTGTAGGGGGAGGTGGGGTCAGGGAAGAGGAAATCCTTTTTTCCTCCTTCCTCCTATTCCTCCTGCTGGGAATAGTGAAGTAGTTTCCCACGCAAGGTGGTCTTTTCCTCTTGGGTCTGTAATTGAGGAGGGGTAGGGCATGAGCGTGCCCTGCGGGCCTCCTGCCTCCATTCTAAATGAGGTTCCCTTTTATAAATTTTCACAAAATCCACTTTAATTAATTGGTACTATCTTTCATGTATAATGGAATCTGGGAATGGGGTCCATCAGGCAACTGGAGAGCACAGATGTGTTACTGTACGATACATATTAGTGTGAACAGCTGAGTTTTACAGATGAAATGTCCAGGACACAGGTATATGAGGTGGTGTCCCCAAAAGGACACGTCAGCAATGTGGAAGTGATGAAACCGTGATGGGAATTTCCTTTTGTTCCCACGTGTTTCTGATCTTAGTACTTCCAAGACCTGGAGTTTTGGCAATTATTTAGTGGCATGGAAAAATTGAAGGATCTTGGTGTCCTCTTTGTCCAGAATGACCTATACTTCTAGATCTCTCCCATATCCTTTAAAAAGAACATAGATCTTTATCTGGTAGGTCATTGCCATTGATAGATTTGGTTTTCTTTAAAAAATATTTAGTAAGCTTATGGCCCTCGACACCAGGAGAGACGATTATAACTGGAGCACTTTGTATCGTCATGAAATACACCATACGAGCTCAACCCGATGGATCAAGGCATCAAATATCTTCGTTATAACAGAAGAAAAGATGAAATAGATCCAATTTACGTCAACAACGTTCAGTCGATTGATCGGCTTTCTGGTCCTTGTGTTGACTATGAGATGGATCTACTAGATATGTTCAGGATGTCCTGGTCGTCCTTTATTTTTCCCAAGTTTGAGTGATTGGAGAGTGGTAACGGAAGAAAAAGAACAGAAGGAACAGAAGCCGACTGTCTATGTGTTGGGGACATGTGTGAGTGAGCGTATGCATGTGTACAAGAAGGAATACCAAATGAGGACAAAGCAAATATGAACTGTGAAACAGTCTGCATATAATTTAGCTAAGAGAGCTGGACTTTTGGTGTGGCAAGAGCTTCCCTGGGGACTGGTTTTGAAGATTTGCAAATGAAAATAAATGGGATGGAAAACAGTCTGACCCAGATTATAATGGCTTCTCCAGTGCAATAGCCTTTTAGTCTTTTTCCTATTTGTAACATTAAATTTTTTGTTAAAAAATACGTGAATATATTGAAAAAAATGAAATAGCACAAGAAATCTTGCAAGGAAACGTAGCTCTCTGTTACCATATCGCCTCCCCATCCCTCTCAGCTCTTTTAGATGCCTCTTGTGAGCTGCCCCCATCTCTTCATCACATGATGTAGCAGGCCAGCTTCCTTGGGAAGCAAACTCCAAGGCAGTGGTTATCACAAAGGACATTTATTGGGGAGAATTGTTGGGATCAACATCTGTGGGGGAGGGGAGGAGGAAGGATGGGGCCCATCACCCAACCTGTGCTGCTGTCACAAGGGCTCAGCCAACTCTGATGTCCTGAGTGGGAGTGAGGGGGCTGGGCATTTACACTCTCCTTTCAGCCAGGCACTGGATGTTGACTGCCTGGGGAAGTGGGTAATGAACTTGGACAAACAGCTCTCTTCAGCCTCAGCAGTTCCTAAGGAAGGAGAACAAATGCTGCTCAGCATCTGGGGAAAAGAAATTGTTCAGTGCTGCCCCAGGGATCTGGGTGGCACATCTCATCATCCCTGAGGGTTTGCCCCTGTGCTGCTCAGATCCATCATCATCTGTGTTCTGGGATCAGCTCCTTCAGGACTCTGGCGAGCCTCATTTCCTGGGAAACTTACATGAGGAAGGAGGACAGAACGAACCACATATCCTGCCCCTGCAAGTGATCTCTTGGCTGCCACTGGTACTCATTCTCTCCCTCCACTGCTGCCTGTGCAGGACTCCTGTACTAGCTAACAGCTCTTCAGAGAGTTTGAACCATTGCCTCCTATGACCTCTCCAGCTGTAGCTGCTGTTCTTTTGCACTTACCATTAAAATTGGTCAAAGGAGTATCTAGAGGCCAAACATATTCCTCCTTGTCCCCAAAGTGTAAAAGTAGCTCTCTCTTATCACTTATCAGGGACAATTACTCCTGACATAGCCTCCCACATAACACTGCCTCAGCCAAAGATCCACGTTACAGCAGAGATGCATGGGAACGAGCACATTTCCGTGAGACTGCTGGTCCTTTCATATCATACCTTCAGAAGGTCTCTGTAGATCCCCCACAGGTGGTGTTGGCTGATACCTTACAGGCAATAAAGACAACTCATCTCTGAAATAAGAAATGATTCCAATCAAAAGTAATCTCTGATCCTTTCAGGGTAGAAAAGATCTGATGTAGTCAACTTGCCACAAAATTGGTGTTTTTGTAGAGGGGAACCGTTCTGGGGAATGGACACTGGTGTCTGTTGCTGACCACTCGACCATTCGGGAGTGGCAGTAGTTATATCAACCCTGACGAGTGGGAGCTCATGTTGCTTGATGATGCATAGCTTCCATTCGTGCCTCCACGGCTACTCTGTTCATACATCCATTGTACTAGCAGTTCCTTCAGTGGCGAGTGATTGAGGTTGGTTGATACTTAGTCATTCTGTCTGATTTGGTTGTTTAGTGATTATTTCAAGGCAGCATATGCTTTCTGGTGGGCAAAGATCTTTACATTTCATGCCCATCCCATAGTTCCGTCCATCTGCTTCTCTTTCAGACCTTCTTGTCTCTGATCTTCCCAATCTCCTTCTAGGTCCTTGACAGATTGGCCAAATTACTGCCCATAAGTCCATATATATTATAACCTCGAGCCATTTCTTTCACACAAAGTGGATAACTATGGCACCATCCAAAAGTTCTGCTCATGTGGAGGTTTCTCCTCACCACCATCTTTCTGTGGTCCTCTGACCGGAATGGTAGTGGTGTTACCTTGCATTTTCAGCCTGCACTCATATTCTAAGCTTACCCATCCATTCACCCAGTTCACACTTTTCACTTCTCTAGCAGTTGGTAATAAGGAACCATTCATGCAACTCTAAGCATCATAAGCTGAGCAAACAGTGCTGGGGAAGAGTAGTGGATAACTTAAGGATCTGGGCAGGTGGCTTGTGCAGCTTTTTAGTGCCTACTCATGCTTGATCCCACATACACTGTTTCCAATTTATGTTGGCTTTCTGCTGAGCCCACATAACTTGTGACTTGGTGAGTCTGAGAGAAGCCAGCGATTTTGCCCACATTTACCATCCCAATGTGAGGAACTTCCTCTCTAGCAGAGCTCAGTAGAACATCAGGAGATTTTTTAGAGAGTTGTGTATTTGTCTGCTGCAGACGACGTGGCATGGCTCTCAAACCTTGCATTTCTTCAATGTGATGTTCCCGTTGGTGATGGCCAAGGAAACCTGCATAGCGTCTTTTTCCACCAATGATGCCACGTAGGGTCTGCAGGATTGTGTGGTCCAAGGGGCTGGACCTCATGTCTGTTGTTTAGACCCCACTGTAGAACCTGTTCTTATTCTGGGCCCCACTGAAAGCTGGCTGAAGCCTTACATGCTACCCAATATTTGGTCACAGCCCTATTCCCAAGTGTTTCTCTTCTAGAACCCAAAGAAGCCTACTAGGCACTGTGCTGTCTTTTTCATAGTGGGAAATGAGAGATGAAATACTTTGTTACTGACTGTGGAGAGAGGTCCCAGCATGCCCTTTTTCTCTAAAATGCCAGATAGTAAATGGGTTAAGCTTATGCCACAGATCCCTAACTCTGTCATTGTCATGTGAGAGCATCCATAGACAATGTGAAAAGAAAAAAAAAAAAAAAAAAAGTATAGCTGCATCCCAACAAAGCTATGTAAAACGTAAGAAGTAGGCTAGATTTGATGCATAGGCCATTTGATGCCTTAAAACACTTGATTCTTAATCATTGTATGATTGGGTGGCCAATATAATAGACTAGTATGTTCCACAGGATGTCCAAATGACACAGGTCTCTTTGGAGTATACTATGGCAGGGAGAGGAAGTGTTCATATGGCTTTTGGGGCAAGACTGTTGTCCATTCCAGATGACTACAGAGTGCTTCTAAATCTCCATTCTGATAGGTTGGAAAAGAACACATTTTTCACATCAACATCCACATACTCTATACCTGAGACGATGTTACTCTAGCAGAAATGCCAACATCTGGTACAACAGCTGCAACTGGGGCTCCTGCAATCTACTTCCCCTCTGCCAGGGAAGGTAACATATTCACAGGATGCAGAGGCTAGAATGTGGACAGCTTTGAGGGGGCCATTAGTGTGCCTGCAACACCCCCATTTTCTGTGGTTTTCTCCATCCAAGTGGCCTGATGTCGTTTATTCCAGATCCTTTTTGTTTGAACTTTTCTAGAAAGATATCTATAGTCAGGTGTCCCTTTATGGCTTTATGTGTGAAATTCCTATGAAGTAACTACCTGTCCCCATAGTTCATGAGTCGGGTACGTAATGTCTCAGCCATTTCTTTACATAATTTTTTCTTACCTTCCTTATGTGGAAGAAATGCCAATAGCCAGTGAATCTAGCCAGAGTGGAACTCCTCCCGTGGCCCCAGCTTCCTTGCTTACCCTTCCCTCCTCCTGAGTAAAGTTTAACAATGCTCATCACTTGATTTGCTCCTGGCTTCATATTGCCTTTGACAGTTAGGGGCTCTAACACTTGTTGTTTGAAAAGTCAAGAAACCAATAATACCTGTTTTATCAAGCCATAAACTAGAAAGACCAGTCCTTATTATAATTCATTATGTCATGCCACACTAAATTGGGTTTGCTCTTGATAAAATAATGTCTTTATTCCATGTGCTGATGCTAGGTATGGTTTTAGACCCATTGAACTAACACATCTGCTTCCAAGCTGTTCACGGAAGAAACTTTCTGATAAATTATGTTGTTGTGAAGGAATTCATATTTTCATTGAAAACAAGCTGTTATAAATGATTCATGTTTCTCTGCATTTTCAACAAGAACAAATTAATTTTTTAATTGAGCAGTGAAATGACCTGTTCTTCCAAAATACATATTAAAAGAAGATGGTTACAAATGGTCATGGTGATTTAGACTCTTTGCAATAAGTTTTTCATTTGCTTGCAACATTTGACAAACTTTTCTTAGTAGAAATCTATAGCACCAAATAAATTATCATAGAATGGCATCTTCTAGAGTAGGATTGTAGTTATATGAAAGAACATAAGCTAGGGGCATCTGGGTGGCTCAGTCAGTGGGCGTCTGACTTCGGCTCAGGTCATGATCTCACAGTTCATGAGTTTGAGCCCCACATCAGGCTCTGCGCTGACAGCTCAGAGACTGGAGCCTGTTTCAGATTCATTGTCTGCCTCTCTCTCTGCTCCTCCCCCACTCACACTCTGTCTCTCTCTCAAAAATAAATAAACATTAAGAAAAAAATTTAAAAAAAAGAACATAAGCTAAACATAATGAAAGCATTTTATCATACAAACAATATTCAGAAATTAAAACAAATACTGACCAAACTCATTTCAACTTAGGTTGAATCTTTATATTATGAATTATAGTAGTGATAATGTTAATAATAGGTGCTGAATGGTATCACATTTTCTGAATACACATTTATTTCCTACCTGTAATTTGTATAAGAGCTAGAAAATCTCTTATCTTTCCTGATGACTTTCTTAGTGGAAATTTAGTACACTTCGGCCTTACCATAGTTGAAATTTCATGATGTATGAAATTGATATGGTGCTAAAGTGCCTCTGAAAACTTCTTTAAGCAATTTCTACTTTTCTATTGGCTTCTCTCATGAAATTGAAGCTTAGCTACAGAATTTAAACTGTAAAACATAATATAAACATAGAGTCAGTCTTATCCTTGAAATCTTTAATTTGAAGGGAAATATTTTCTGAGATATTAATATTGAACAAGCAAAATTGCTACTAAATTGCCAAAACAAATCATACTTACCCATATACATATGCAACTGTTTTTTTTTTCCACGCGAATATTTTTCTACTGAAGAAGTAGGTCTGGAAAGGTATAGAATCTCCAACTGGCTCCCAGACAGCTCAGGGAAACCAAGGCAGACTTCAACCTAATTCCCTCAGCCTTCAGATACCATCCTTTCCCTTCATATCCAAATAAAAATAGTTTGAGCCCCTATCTTGAGACTGTAGGAAGTTGGATCTTTTAAGTGGATACCTCATCACCCCCCTCCCCAAGATTTTCTGGAGGCCCTGAAAGAATGATGTCATGTTCTACAAACCCATCTTGGTCATTAAAAGTTCCTTCAGCCAGATGCCCACATTGGATCATCAGTCTAGTGACCAAAAAATAATTTAAACTCAGTAGATGATCTCTGTTGTTCCTGACCAGCTTCTGTCTGGCTATAGTTTGGGTTTCCTTTAATTCACCAAATACAGGGAAGACCAGACTACAGCATTTCAGGAAAAAAAATATGGACATAATGGAAATAATATAAAGTGATTGTAATGCAGAACAAGTGAATTCAATTGGATATCAATTATCATGGTTCCTAGAGTCCCCCGATCATGCCATTCCAGTGACTTGTTCTTCTTAGTCTTCTGCCCAGCTGTTCTCTCACCCAGGATGGTATGATCTCCTTCCCACTCACCAAACATAATGACTACAGCCAAGTGAAGGGCAGTTCCTTGCCAACACCTGATTTCTTCCTGCCCCAGGGTGAACACAATGTATATTACTTAGTGGAAACTTTTACCCAGACAGCATAGGGCCAGGCTTCCAAGTCGTTTCCGGGACAAAGTGCTTGACAGTTGATTTCCCGAAGTTGGGAACATCCATCCTCGTAGAAGACCAGGTGGAAGATTTTGGCATACTCTCTCTGGTATATTCTATGGACTCACCATTGAGTTACCATGAAAATTCACCTCATTGTCCATGCTCTAAGCCTAAACCTTGTCCCGACACAGTGTCCACCTGTAGCTCCCTGCTGCTGGCCTCCTCCGTTGCTTCCTGCCTTGTGGAATTGCATCATCATCCACCTTGTTGGCAGAAGCTAAAATCAAACCAGAAGGCCCCTTTCATCATAATCCCCATCAGATTGATCACCAAGCTATGTCTGCTCCTCCCTTAAATGTATCAGAAACCCATCTTCTTCTTTCTTTTTCCACCCCTCCCGTCTTTTGGATAGTCCACTGAAGTGACTTCCTAACTCATCTATCGCACCAGGACTGTGCCCTCCCAGCCTCCTGGCAATTCTCTGCTCTGCAGACCTCTCTGCTTCTGTCATCTCGTACGCTCACTCTTTGCTCTGAGGATAGAGGACATGATGACTGTCCAACCCATACGGGTTATGCTGATTGTCCCAGATTAATTACAAATGTAGCAGAGTTCACTATCGAGCGTATATTCCATTTTTGATGATAAATCACATGGCTAACCTGAACCAAATCGCTCCTGTTTTTTCTTCACTAATATTCTTTCAGTTCAGTTTTATTTATTTTCCATTCATCCCCTGTCGCCATCACATAAAATTTGAATTTGCTATTCCTTTGTAGTAAATCCCTTTCTCTTTGAACTAATTAGTTGATTCATTTCCGTCATTTTGAGCATCATTTTATTTTCCAGCAAAACTTTCCCTGGTCTCCATTTCAAGGTCAAATTCTCGTACTGAAAGCACAGCACTTGTGTGCCTTCTCCATGAGAAAGAGCCCCATGAGATCAAGAGATGGGCTCTCTGTGTTTCCAGTTCAGTCCCATTACCAAGTGCAAGGCCAGCTGTTTAACAGCCACCCAATAGAGTTAACTGAATATACATCCATTAAATACATAATGACTTAGAACTGGTTGTTTTCTGTATACATGTGATTCAAGGGTCAGTTTCTGGTGACCCACCCCCCTGACAAAGGAAGACAGATGCCAGACACGAATAACTATGCTTACCTCCCAAGCTGGATCCCTCGTCACATTGAAACGCAAGTTCTGTTATTACAAAATAGATTTACCCATCCCCACGCCACTGTACTTACCAAGAAAGCTTTTTTAATCAGCGTCTCATGTAATACTCCGCCATTACTAAAATCAATCTTCTTTTACTATCTTGCAGGCTAACACAGAGCAAAACAAAAGGCAAATGTGTGTGCATGGAAAACTTTGTTCTCTAGTCACAGTTCTTACATTGTCTAGCTCTGTATCTCTCATTTGCTCTTAATAAAATACATTAGCCTTCACCCCACTTTCCTGTATTTCATAAGCAGAGGGCTGCCAAAGACATTTACTTCAGTCCGTTCTATATTCTCCAGGCCATTACGTAGAATCGAAAGCTCCTCGCTCAACAGTTATCTGATGCAACGCTCTCTCTCCTTGCGTCGATGTAAGAGGGATACAATATGTGGTCACCATTGCAAACACTGTCATGAGCATTTGGATTCATTTAAAAGAAAAAGGGTACAGTTTGAGCCTAATAAATCAGACCATGTGTTTGAAGTGGAAAAAAAAGTTGGAGGTCCTGTATTGCCATGACCTTCCACAATGTGCAATTATGCAACTTACGTTTTCTAGTATAAAATTTGGGTGTGTTTTGAAATTGGAATATTTTTGTTTGGTTTGGAAATTATTTCACTTGAAATCCACATGGATTGGGGGAGGGTGGAGGCAGAGAGAGAGAGAGAGAGAGAAGGAGGGAGGGAGAGAGAAAGCTCTTATTGGGCAGGATGCTTCCTGTTGCTTGGATGTTTGGCTCTGGGGAGAAGCTGGAATCCAGCAGCCCTGCTGTGGCTCACCCAGGAGTCAGCAGGGCCCCATTTGTGAGTGACTCTGGCGGGCAGGATGATGGAGGGTGATTGCTTTCATTTACTTGATTAAAATTGGGAGAAAGGCAGGCAGTCCTCCTGTCATTTCTTACGCAGCTTGCTGACTATTGTTCTTCTTTTTAAATGGACATTTACTCCCCATTTAGAACAATAAAATACCTCAACGCAAACATTAAGCAACACGTAGCTTATCTATCACACGCCCAACTTCTCTTGATAGTAATAACCATGAATACAGCGTCCATTACATGGCAAATTCTACATTTTTACAAGTTGCTTTATAGATTCATTTTGTGATCACTAATAAACCTATTTAGAAAGTATCCAATTAAGAAAAGCTTAATGAAAGCCAATTACTCAATGCCCTAAATTTGCTAAATTTTATTTTTGAGGTACTGAAATTGGTTTAAATGGGTCACATTATATACATTAGTGCTAAAAATGTAGCCCTCGTTCAATACCAATTTACCCACAATAACACTTATGGGCAATTAACATTTCATTTTGCGTGCTATATTCATCAGTAATTTTCTTTTACTTATTATAATGTTTGAAGAGTGTAACTACATTTATAATAAACACATTTTATTAGTAATCAAGCCAGACTTTTCACTCATCCACAGACCTGGCAGTTTACATGGGAGGATGTGTCCATTCATACACCAGCAGAACTTTCAGAAGCGTAAACTCAAATGCATTTTCCAGGAGGGAAATTAATGTCCCCATTGTGTGCTAGGTTTAATCTGCAAATGGCACAAGAAAGGATAGCGCCACATGAAAATACCATGTCTCTTTTTAAAAATGTTTTTATTTAAAGGGGCGCATGGGTGGCTCAGTTGGTTAAGCGTCTGACTTCAGCTCAGGTCATGATCTCATGGTTCATGAGTTTGTGAGTTGGAGCTCCATGTCGGGCTGTGCGGACAGCTCAGAGCCTGGAGCCTGTTTCAGATTCTGTGTCTCCCCCTCTCTCTGCCCTTCCCCCACTGGCACTCGCTCGCTTTCTCTCTTTCTCTCTCTCAAGAATAAACATTAAAAAATTGTAAAAAAAAGTTTTTATTTGAAATAATTTTAGGCTTACAGAAAAGTTGCAAAATTGGTACAGAATCCACATTTACCCTTCACTCAGATTCCCTAATGTTAACAACAGTTGGGAGAACCAGGAAATTATGGTTGGATACTAACCCACAGAGTTTATAGAAATTTCTCCAGTGTGCCCCCTAATATCCTATTTTTGTTCCAGGACGCGGCCCAGGATCCCTGATTGCATATAGCAACTGAGGTCTTTAACGACCTTCCATCTATGATAGTTCCTTAGTCTACCCTTGTCTTTCAGGACCTTGACTCGTTTGTTTTTTTTTTTTAAATAACTGATCATTCTGTAGACTGTCACTCAATCTTGGCTTGCCATATATTTTCTCATTATTAAATCGAGCTTATGCATTTTTTGGGCAGAATACCACAGAAGAGATGTTATGTCCTCAGTTCATAACAGCCTGGGGTACATGATGTCAGTATGTCTTGTTACTTGCAATATGGGCCTCAAATTCTTGGTTAACGTGGTGTCTGTCACCACTGGGTTTCTCCTTGATGAGGTTACTTTTAGCCTATGTTGATGTCCTGTTTCTCCTTAAATTTTCACCCACTGATTTTAGCATCCCTTAGGGGATCCTGCCCACTACCGTTATTACTGAGGTATATTCCTTATGATGATCATACATTTCCCTCATTGCTTCCACATTTATTAATTGGAATTTTTCTTTAAAGAAGAACTATCTTTCAGGGCCACCTGGGTGGCTCAGTCAGTCGAGGGTCGGAACATCGACTCAGGTCATGATCTCCCAGTTCGTGAGTTCAAGCCCCACATCGGGATCACTGCTGTCAGCCCAGAGCCCGCATGGAATCCTCTGTCCTCCTCTCTCTGCCCATCCCCAACTTGTGCTCTCTCTCTCTCTTTCTCTCAAAAATTAACATTTAAAGAAGAACCACCTTTCTCTACCTTTTAACTATTTAATGAATGTGAGTATGGACACCTGCATATTTATTTTACTGGATGAGTTCTAATCCAGTACCCTATTTACGTTGTTACTCAGATTGTTCCAGAATCAGCCTCCTTGGCGATGGCCCCCAGGCAAAGCTTGTGGTCAGGCACTGAGTTTCATATGATCAAATCCGCCGGGGTTTTGTTAAAGAAATTATTGATACTGATATTTAATCACAAATACTTAACCTCTGTGCATTTCTGGGAGAAAAACACCTAATGGAGAGAGAATTAATATGGGATTTTTCCACGTGCAACATCTTTCTCTGTATACCTCTGCAGTCCTAAGCACACCTCAGTTTAAGTCTGTTTCTCCTGCCCTTCTATTTTTTTTTTTAATTTGAGAGAGAGTGCATTCATAGGAGGGGCCGCAGGAGAGAGAGAGGGAGAGAGAGAGAGAGAGAGAGAGAGAGAGAGAGAGAGAGAGAGAGAGAGAGAGAATCCCAGGAAGGCTCCACATTCTGCTTGGAGCCCAACTCAGGGCTCAATCCCATGACCCTGGGATCATGACTTGAGCTGAAATCAAGAGTTGGATACTCAGCAACTGAGCCCCCCAGGTACCCTTCCCCCCACCTCTTCTATTTTAAGGGGAAACCTGGGACTTCTCCTTCAACTTGGCTGTCCATACTGCTATTGTCAAAGACAAAGCCACACCCTAGTTAAAGTGGGAAGGATGGATTTTAATCAGAAATAACTACTGCCGTGGGGGAACGGGTCCAGTGTGAACCGAACCTGATTTGGGTTTGCACCGAGGTGCCAGGGTGTTGAAAGGGAGAGAGGGAGTATGGGGGTGGGGGCTCCGTAGCCAGAGACGGGACACATCACAAAGGGCTAGTCTGTGCAGATGCAGTTGGGGCAGGTGTGTCCGTTTCCTGGCAATGATCGAAGTTAACCTGCTCCCCTGCCATCCTCAGGTGTTGGCTATAACAAGCAGTACGTCCTACGCGCAGCCCTAAGTTTTTTCAGGCATGCACTTTATGGGGGGAGGGGCTAGGCCATCTTAGGAATGTTAGAAACCCTGTTAGTCTCAGTTCAGCTGTTTATGGGACAAGGTGAGGCCTCATCAAGAAAAGGGAGCGTGGCTAGAATTTGGTCTAGAGGACAATGTTTGTTACCTTATCCTTCTTTGTGTCCTTTTATGGGCGCTTATTGTTTTGCTCTGACACAAGACCATTATGATTTTATTCTGCAGATGCTAGATCTCTGAAGTTTCTGAGTCTGTTTTAAGAACATCTTTTTTTTTTTTTTTTGGCACAAGGGTTTTTATCTCATCTGCCCATAGTCGGGCTCTGACCTGTGAGCGTGTGTCCACCGCAAAGAGAGGACTCCAGTCATGCCCTCCGCCTACTTTCCCCGACAGCAGCTGCAGTTAACCAGAGATGATTTACATGTTTCAGAGGATATGATATATTTTGTGAACCTGATTTTTAAAAAAATTTTTTAACATTTATTCATTTTTGAGAGTGAGAGAGACAGAGCATGAGTGAGGGAGGGGCAGAGAGAGGGAGACACAGAATCTGAAGCAGGCTCCAGGCTCCGAGCCGTCAGCACAGAGAGGGGCTCGAACTCACGAACTGTGAGACCATGACCCGAGCTGAAGTTAGACACTTAACCGACTGTCACCCAGGCGCCCCTGTGAACCTGAATTTTGAAGGAACCCAAATGGTCCTTTGGATATTTTAAAACATATTTGTATGAGACACCAAATATATGCATCATATAGCATAATATATATATTCAGTGTTATATATACATATATAGATCCATCTATATATATATATACATATATATTTATGTCTCTGTATATAGTTATTTAAATGTGTATATATATGCCTGTGTAGTTATGTACTAAGCATCTTGTATGACTTCTTTTATAGTCAGCTGTCTGAATTACAAAAGACGTTTCTCAAAGCTACTTTGCTAGAGGTTCATAAAGGCAGTTAGATTATTTTCCAAGAGAGATGAGTTAGAGGCTACCCTGGAAAAATCTGGGTACATGTGTAGACTCATTTGGCCTGTGAAGTTTTGAAAGGGGCTTTCTCTCCCGAGGTAGCTTTCTTTAACAGCACAAATTCCAAAGCCTTCTCGTCACAGCCTCCTGGAAGATACATCTTATAAACCCTAACGCTGCAACTAACTTTCGCTCTTACCTGTACGAAGGCACTCAGGCGTGGCCCAGCCACATCAGGGGAGTCCCTGTGTGAGCTTGGCATGTAGTAAGTGCTGTGTAACTTTCATACTGATTGACTAGGTAGTCAGCGAGACAGGAGCTGGAGGCAAAGGCGGTGATAAATAGATGACACATTAGAAGCCCGAGGGTACAACATCCTGGCTTTGTGGCTCTTAAAGTCCTGGCCTTGCCGCTTCCAACACCCCGAGGCTGGCAGACCAAGAGCCACAGGTGTAGAGAGTAGGTGCTCTCCTCTTCAACCATTGCCCCAGGGTAACCTGTAGGTTCATCAGATATATTTCCATTGAGGTTTTGACCCCCGAGCCCCATGGGGGAAGACGGCCGTGGCAGCTCCCGTAGAAACCCTGTAGGGTCAAAAACTCTGCTCCCCGACCTGTGGGAGGGGTCCCCCACATGATTGGAAGCAGCCTTATTTAGAGACCACCCTGTCCATGACCCACAACCCCTTCTTGACTGTCCTTTCTTGAGAGTGTACGATCCTGAATAAACTGCTTTGTGCCGGCTACTTTCCTCCTGGCTGTCTTGACTTGAGTGCTGATCCTCACGTAAATCTTTCACGAGGAATCCAGGAACGGAGACCTTCATTCACACAACGCAGACTCTCCTACTGGGAACAATACCTATTGTGCATTTCATCTCAATCCAAACAACTGACTCATGGGTAATGTATAGGTAATAATAATTTCCCCACATTATTTAATATAAATAGGAGAACATTGGTTGTTTCACTATAATCAAAGCATGAACTCCAAGAATCTTTTCCAAAGCAATTTCTTGGCAAGACAGGACAGGGACGTGGGCAAATGCTAGAGATGTCTGTGACTTTGATCCATATTATCTATGTGTTCGATGAAGTGGTTCTCAAAACTTAGTGAAAATAAGTCATCTCAGCTGTGCATGCCCAGACCCCAAATCAAGTGATTCTGGTTCACTGTGAGCAATGGGAATTTCCATGTTTTCTGATGGGGGGAGGGGGGGGCAGGGGCAGAGAGGGAGAGAGAGAATCCCAAGCAGGATCCATGCCGTCAGCACAGAGCCCCACAGGGGGGTCCATCTCATGAACCGCGAGATCATACCCTGAGCTGAAATCAAGAGTCAGATGCTTAGCAGATGAGCCACCAGGCGCCCCAGGAAGTTCCATTTTTAATCAACCTCTCCAAGCCGGGAGAAGGCTGAGGCAGAGCTGTGGCTTGGGCGCTATCCCTGGGGTTTGCTCCTGGCCTGGAGGGGCGTGGTGGGGAGGGCTGCAGGAAGGGGATTTGGGCTTATTAGCAGCAGCCCCGGCGAGGGACGGCTTCCAGGAGGTGAAACCGCAAAAGCAAGCAGGACGCTCCCGCGTTCTCAGTAAGACAGAAGCACTCAACCTCTGCATTTGACCTTCTCTGATTCAGGGTTGCATTTATTGGCAGGTAAGTCATCTCAGCATTGATTTCAGGAAAAGGAATAAACTGTAAATGTGCTTTTTCAAAATGAGTCCCCACCCTGCAACAGTCACCCTTCACCTAAGAAAAAGCGAAGACATGAACGTCTAATTTTTTTTTTAATCAGTGGCAATTTTCAACTTAATTTTCTAGTTCTAAGAGACTTGTTTATTCCTGGCTTGTGATGTGGCCAGAGATCATGGGTTCACATGATTTGTGTATGATCTAAATAACTTTTTTGCAAACCGTTTTTGTTTTTTTTCACTCTCTGGTTCCTATTTATTTTCAAACTTGCATAAAAGAGTTAATATTGCATTCAGCTTTCCCTATAAGCATAGTGTAACTCCTTTGGTATATGAGCTAACGCCTGGTGTGCGGACTAGGCTGAGGTTCAATCCAGGTGAGTATCATCTGAGCTGTAAAATGTATCAGGATTCCCTCGTCCCTGGGAATTAAATACAAGTAGCAATAATGTGAATATAAACAAAGATTTTCACCAGGGGATATGAACATGCTCTTGAAGTGGTATGGTAGCACAATATTTTCTTGTCATAATTAAGAGGTTAAGGTGCAATTCCAGCTATGCTTTCCGAAGTTTTGGGGAAAATTGGTATCTTCTGGAAACTAAATTAAAATTTTTAAGGTTTCTGACTTGGAATTCAGTGGTAAGCCTATATATTTGTTAGGCTGTTAATATAAGATTCCCAACCTCATCACCACCACCACCCCCCCCCCCCCCCCCGCAAGAAAATCCTCCCCCAAATTCAGTATTTAAAACATCATTGCAAAGAACTATATTAAGATGTGTAAATATACATTGAGGCTAGTGATAGCTAATTTGACAAAGTTGGGTGCCTATTTGAAAAGGAGCGAAGCAATCGTGAATATACTCTTAGACTTTATCGAAGTGGTCTGGTCATTAGAATCACGTGCGAATCTCTTGTTATAATTTTATCACTTGTAATGGTAAAAGCGAAGCCTCTTAAAGGCAGAAGATAGATTTTAGACCAATCGGGTTTTAATTGCTATAGGTCTATCACGAAGAAACTATCCAATAAGCATGTCTTAAATGTGAAACTGGATATTGAGAGTGGTGAGCAGAGACTAAGAAGGCAGATAATTTGCACCAGCATTACGGTGAAGGACACAGGAGAGTGTGAGATAACCAGAATAAAACAGAAATAGAACAGCTGGGAAATCGTTTGTTTGCCTTGCCTATTGTGAATTTTTTCCTCAAATCGTGGGTTTTGAAGTAGGATAGAGAAACGAACACAAAAACTTTAAATACATGAGATGCAAACACTAAGTATCCAGAGAGATCTGAAGGGCAAGCTATCTAGAGCTGTGATGGTCTATTTTAACCTGCACAGAAATCACCAGGGATCTCGTTAAAGCTGTTTCTGATTCAGATGGTCTGGAGTTGACCCGGGGAGTATGCATCTCTAACAAGTTTCCAGGGATGCCCACGTTGCTGATCCACGGACCACATTTTGAATAGTGAGGTGTTAAACTGAGTGCGTACACGCCCATGAGTGGCTGCATTTTGCATGACCAGTCAGGGAGGGAACGCAAATATCAGAATTCTATTAATCCTCCTTGGATACAGAGAGTTGTATTGAAACAAGTCCTTTGTAAGACTCCACATCCTTTGTCCTGTAAGGAGAGCAGAGCCCCAATTAACATCCAGCTCTTGAAATCACGCAGTCGTGAAATCCAGCTGGTGCTGCCCAGTGGAGAAGCAGGTGTGTGACTTAGAGTCGATTGGGTAGAATCTGGGGGGGGGGGGGGGGCGGGAAGAAGATGAGATGTGTTGAAATCTATGAAGGACTAAAAATCCTTGGGATTTTTAGATTTTGGAGATTTCTGAGCCGAATGAGTTTGGGGGTGGGCACATATCATTTCACCTGATGGGATATTTCTGCTGGAGCCTTATTTATTTGCTCGTGACATCTATTTTCTCAGCTTTGGAGGCAGAATGCAGTGAGTTTCCTCAGCAAATAGCATGCTATGGTATAAGCAGTGTCAAAGTCTTGACATTTTCAGACACTCGAACACTCATTAAAAAAAAATGTTTAAAAGTTTTTTTTTTTTTCCAAAACTAAACCCGGGTCTCGATTATAGAGCTGCACCCCCCCCCCCCCCCGATTGTGGTCACAAGGTCATGTGGATCGTTCCTGGACATCTTTACAAATGTTCCTTTTCTTAGGTGAAAGGCTTGAAACTTAAAAATTCCTAGGTAAAAATACAGATTTTAAAGAAGCCTTTTTCTAGAGTGAAACAACCAGCACTGTGTCTTAACATGAAGTGACTTTTGTCCCTTTGGTCTGCACTGTGGCAGAAATCCCTGCCATTTGTATAATGTTTCTCATCTGGGTGTGACTGGTGTAAGAGTCCTCGAATGGATTTTGTTTTGTGACCTTCCGGAGGTTGGCTGCATGGAAGACTCTAGTATATTTGGCTTAACATATCTAAAAGAATTACTTAAGACTTTATAAGTGAACAGGTCATTAGCTAAGACTACTGACGTTAGTAATTGATGATGGGTGATAGGTGGATATATTTGCTGATGAGCCTTGGTAATCACGTTTATACTCGTCAAGTCTGATGAAAAGGTGACCCTGTGTTCCTGCCAGTGAGGAAGGAGTTCTGTTCTACCAGCACCTTTCACTGTGGTCCTTTCTTACATCTTTGCTCATTCCTGGGCGAGTCCCGTCCTGGTCCTTAACTCTTGGCCACAGGTCCTCTGTACTTTCTCCAAGCTTGACCATCGCTCTGTGTGGCATTATTCCCTTGTTTTGAAAGTCCTCTGACTCCTGTACAGCTGATTCTTTACCAACTGTATATTCTTGTGCCTCAGTTTTCCACGTAAATTTGATGTCCTGGGGTGCCTGAAGTGTGCTGTGTTTTGTGTCTGTTTTCAGGATCTTTTTTGGCCAACTGCCCCTACTACTGGGTCTTGAATTCTTTTATCATCTATGGCAGTGATTCTCAAATTCTGAGGGGTTTTAAAAAATTCCAAAGATGAGACTGGATTCCAGACATCAGAATCCTTAAGGTTGGACCTACGCATTTTTTTTTAACTCCCTATGAGATTCCTGTATACAGCCAAGTGTGAGATGCCGTGTTCTAAGGGGCTCTTCCCCATTATATGCACATGGCACCGGTGTTGTCACCAGCCACATACGCTGTCCCCTGTGGAGGCCTCTGGATGACAGACTAGGCTGACCACACTGGCTTTATTGCATGGAGTCGGTCTGAGCACTGAGACTACAAGCCAGTTGGACTCCACAGCGGCCATCACAATTCCTGACAGCTCTTGACCTCTCCTGACTGATCTGCCTCCTGTCATACTCTTCTTCAAAGTCATTAACCTAACCCCAGAGAGAAGCTCCAGGTTTTCAGTTGAAATAATTGTGCTTCAGGGACATTCGGAAAGCTGTTCTCCTAAGACAATAAAAGAAAAGAAATTATATCTGGTCTCTCTAGTCTTCCCCTTTTCCTTCGAAATTTTTTTCTTTTGCCAAAAACAATCTGCCAAGTTTCTAGCTATATTTCGCAACCAAAGGTGGCAGGAACATCCCAGAGAGAAATAAACTAACTCATTCTCTTCCCGTCAGAGTAAATTAAAACAGGACCATTTTGTGAGGCTTTTATTTAAATTTACTTTTTTTTTCTATTTGTGTTTGTAAGAGAGGGAAAAATGGCCAATTCATTTTTTCCATATGTAGATCTTAGTTCAAATCACTTCTTTGGAAGTTTTGCTACCCTTTCTTTTATTGCTTGATGGAAATGCACCTGCTGCACTGAAAGGGGACTGACTCTGTTGTAATGTCCTGTGTCTGACTTGTCTTCCATCTTCAGTGGTTAGCCTCATCGGAAAATCTCAATAAATGCTCCTCACAAGGATTTCTGCTAATCCTAAATTTGGTTAGAGATTTGCCTCTCCATCCCAATTTATTGCAATAATTACTTAGTGAATATCATGAGCTGGACACTTGGCGGCTTAGCGAGTCAGACCTCTGCATTCCTGGCTATGTTGCCGGGCACCGTCTATTAGGCATCCAGCAATAACGACGCAAAAGGTAAGAGCGATACCGCGATGCCACCTGTGGCTGCAATTTCCACTAGACCCTGAAGGGCGGATGGGATTTTGACAGAAAGAATGTGATGGAAAGGAAGAGAGAGCATCACCGGCGAATGTGGAGGGGCCGTGAGCCGGGGTGGGGTGTTGAGTCAATTCCCCTTTCGTTCCGTGCAGATGTGGAGAAATTGGATAAATGAAAAGGGAGATTAAAATTGTACAATCTCAGTCAGTTTCTCAGCAGGCTTCTCTCTGAAGGTTGGTTCTGTAGCTGCTGGCAGGTGGCCAACTTGCTAAGTCCTCTTAAATTGACAGAGAAGCCAGATAAATATCCACTCCTGGCAGCCCTTCCCTGACAGATGGTCTGGCATTGATGGTGTAATCCCAGACAACAATGGCAGGGCTAAAAGCTCTGTAGCCTGGCGTCTCCTAGTTACCACATGTGGTATGTAACTAGGATTTCAGTGTGTTCGCAGGCACCATGCTGGAAGCAGGGAAGATGAAGCCATATATAAAAACCAAGAGATTGCATCCACATCTGAGAGGGTGGGGGGTTTTGAAGGAAGGGGCCGCATAAAAAGCTGCCTTTTGGGCTTATAGTGCAAAAATAGAAGAAAGTGAGCATCATCGTTGCTTTTCTCAAAATGCACACCAGCAACACACTTAGGACCCCCAAAGGAAATGGAAAATAAATGAGCTTCTAAGACCTTTGATTCAGTGGCTTTTCAAGTCTTTTGGTCTGCAAGTTGCATTTTAGTACCAAGAAAAATGTCCAACAACTTGTAAGTGTCCTTGATGGCTGTAATTATTTGTACCGCTATTTCCTGACACTGGCCATGCTGTGCACAAGGATAAAGGATGGTGTGGTGTGGTGTGGTCATGGCCGCATGATCCAAGGAAGTAGAAGGCGGCGGAAGACGGAAGATCATCGCTTAAACTGGGTCCTTGGGCGGGTCACTACCTCTCTGGTTTAGTTGCTGTTTCTCTTGACAAAATGTCTCCTTTGCCAATCTAACTTTTATTTTGGAGAAATTACTGTGTTTTACCAAAAGCCACATACTTCTTTTTCCTATAGAATGACTTAGCTACTTGGGACAGAGACCATCTTAGGAGAACGTCAGCTCGAATTACATGGATATGGGTAGGATGTAGATAAATGCCTGTAACAATGAAGATATTAAGGAAGGTCTCTGAAGCAGTGAGATTGATGCCTAAATTAAGATCTTGAAGTGGAAAGTATGGGACTCGATGAGAGATACTGAGGGACTCGATGAGAGATACTGAGGAAAAAGAATGATGGGTGCTTCCAAGCTGTTTTGAGTCTTGAAGCCATGTATTAGCACAGTGGCTGATCTTGAAAGTAGAAACAAATTTGCAGCTGTAGAATAGTGACAGTCTTGAAGCTCTTGTTTGCAAGAAGGCCATGCTCAGTGGTGGGATCCCATGACTTTATTTGACTTTGGGCTGGAAGTTGATTATACCTGGTTTTCCCCCCAGATCTAATTAGCTTCTAAAAAAAAAATGGTGCTTTAAATTGATATCTTTGTCTCTATTTCATCTATTAACGAGAGGTTAGGCTAAAGAAAGAAATTTCAGTTCATCCTTTGGTAGATTCATACTTAAGAAAGTCCATCCTTGGTTTCAAGTTAAATAATGTGAACTTAGTAATAATGTCACTTAGGAAGGGACCTTATCCAAAAGAGACAAAGTGTCCTCCAGGGAGGCCCTCCAGACTCTCTTTTCTCCTGATTGTGTTAGTGGGGGAGGAATACTTCATTCATTGGCTGAACAAAAAGGCATTGATCTCTGAACCCATGCCAGTCCTGTTTGAGGAAGCAGAGATGTGGTAGTGAACACATACAGCAGAAAGTCCCTTCCCTCCCAGCTTCTCTGCTTCAAGGTTGCTCACAAGGCTGCCATCAAGATGCCGACCAGAGGTGGGGTCTCACTTGACAGCTCAACTGGGGAAGGATCTCCTTCCTAGCTCATTTTCCCAACTCTTGACAGAATTCCTCTCCTTAAAGACTGTTGGGCAGAGGGCTTCACTTCCTCACTGTTGGCTGCAGATCACTGGCCATTACTTGCCCTGTGGCTTTTCTTTCATTGAGCATCAAGGCTTGCAAGAGGCAGAGTTTGCTAGCAAAACCCAAGTCTTTGTACCCAGTCACAGAAGTGGCACACTCTCAAAGTTGAGGTATTCTATTCGTTAGAAGCACGGGGGTCGTGTCAGGGGATTCCAAGAGGTTTTGAGTAGCAGAAGATGGGATTTGGGGGGATCATTTTAGAAGCTCCTATCAGAGTTTGTGTGTGTGTGTGTGTGTCTGTCTTAGTGTATGCATCTAGTATTTCCAGAAGGCCAAAATATAGTTGCTTGAGTGACAGAAGAGAGAGAAGTGTATGTCTGTTCATTCAAGTTTCTTTTGTGTTCCCTTTGGATATGCAAAGCCAGGGTTGGAGATGCCAGCTGGACCTCCAGTTTGGAAATAACAATGAGCGAGTTTAAGGATCTCTGAATCTGGAGTTGAGAGAGAATCTGGAGCTACATAGAAGATTTGTTGTCCTGAATTAGGGGATGATGCTCGAAGTCATGA
Organism: Panthera tigris; assembly: GCF_018350195.1. Taxonomy (NCBI): domain Eukaryota; kingdom Metazoa; phylum Chordata; class Mammalia; order Carnivora; family Felidae; genus Panthera; species Panthera tigris. The sequence continues at coordinate 50,440,392 of NC_056674.1, forward strand.
TCCTGGATGACCCAGGAATTAGGGTCAATAAGAAAGAGAAGAGGTCTGAGGTTTGAGTCTGGGGTGTTTTCTTCTGTTCGTTTTAAGGACACAGCTGCCTAATAAGAGTTTCTTATAAATGTTTAAAAACATAAAATTAAAAATGGAAAAATCTTTTTTGACTCTAAAATTGCATTGCATCGAGGGCAATTGTGCTGTGATTGCTTGGAGTTTGGCTTGCCACCTACAGGATCAAATATTATCCAGACTAACAATTTAGGGTGAGAAGTCAAAATTCAAGAGTTCAAAAAAAATAGGGAAGGCAGAGAAATGCAAGGAATTAGAGTCAAAAGAGCTGATATGCTTGATTTAATTCTCAACCTTGAAAACCCCACGGAGCCCTATTTATCCACAGCCCATGGCTATGTCTCCCATGCAGCATGACCCTATCAGAGCTTAGGTTTATTCAGCTCCTGTTTCTTCCACTTGTTCCCAGGGCAGGTTATGTTCCAGTTTTTTCTCTGGGATACAGTTGTTTTTATTCCCACAAAGGCACACTTGTCAGTGGTTCCTGACCAAGACCATGCACTTAGAACATAAGTATCGACTGTGTCTGGGGAACAAAGTAAAACCTCCCTGAACTTCATCTATTCTGCCCATCTGAGGAGCAGAAGTCAATTACCTTCACAGTCACCCGCACCTTGAGGATTCCATGGTTTTAATTATTTTTAATGTTTATTTTGAGAGAGAGAGGGAGGGAGGGAGGGGCAGAGAGAAGGAGACACAGAACTCAAGCAGGCTCTAGGCTCTGAGCTGTCTGCACACGACAGCAGAACACACAAACTCGGAGATCATGTCCTGAGCCCACGTGGACGATTAACCAAGTTGAGCCACCCAGGCGCCCCTAGGATTTCATGGTTTTTTTGTTGTTTTTTTTTTTTAAGTTTCTTTTTTCAACATTTTTTATTTATTTTTGGGACAGAGAGAGACAGAGCATGAATGGGGGAGGGGCAGAGAGAGAGGGAGACACAGAATCGGAAACAGGCTCCAGGCTCCGAGCCATCAGCCCAGAGCCTGACGCGGGGCTCGAACTCACGGACTGTGAGATCGTGACCTGGCTGAAGTCGGACGCTTAACCGACTGCGCCACCCAGGCGCCCCTAGGATTTCATGGTTTTAAACAGAGGAAGGGCTATTAGTGCTGGTGCTAAAATAAGGGACGTGAATTAAGGGTGAGGGGCCACGTGAGCCCCAGATGAGCCTCTGAAGCTGTTGAAGCTCTTAAGAACTCCCCCTGCGTCCCAGTCTCTCCCCTGACAGCCGCCTCTGCATTTATGCCTGGAATCCATCTCCACGGGAATTGACTAATCGCTGCTGAGGCTAGGCGAGCCCTGAATCCCAGCACCCACCTGTACCCGCACCCAAACAAAGCATGTCCCTGTTCAGGACTCCCACCTTCCCCCTGTGTCCGTCCGTGTTCCCAAATCCTTGTACTCCTTACAGTCTCCCCCGCCTTATGTTCCCAGTCCGCATACACGTGTCCCTCCTGAGTCCCCAAATCTTCACCCACATTCCTCACAGGTCCCTCTTGGAACACCCTTCCCACGTGCCTCCGTGTCCCCTACAAGTGCCTCCCCGGGCTCACAGAAACACATCTACTCACACGTGTATTCATTAGTTGACCAACATCTGCACTCAGTTAAACCCAGCCTGCACATCTAGACTCCGCGTGGGCGCTCCCGTGCACACACACGAGCACACATCTGAATACGTGCACCGCACACACGTGCACATGATCTTTAAGATTTAACAAGCTGCTTATGAAAGCTTGTTTTACTCAAAACTGTGTATTTCATGGAATTAAAAGAATTATGAATAATCATGAGCTTCCAGAACATCTAGAACTCTCTCTTTGCTTTTACTTGCGTCTGATGTTAGGCTGAAGGGGATGTGCTGTGTGTCCCACGCGTTCAATAAAACTAAGCTTCTCCGGTATGCATTTAAATCAGATTTTCAGTTTCCCATTAAAAAAAGCTGTGAAACTACCTTGTCAGCGATGGTTTTATAGGATCCCCTGTCCACGCGGAAGTTAAAGTTAATGCTCCCTGAGTTGACATACGGAGCCAATTTGATGAATGTGTGTTCAAACGAAATACAGCTCAATGATTCAAAGCTGGGTAACACTGATGAACTCACTTGCACTGCCTGGTTATTATTTTTTTTTTATTAAATTATTTTTATGATATAAGTACTTAGGGAAAACTAGAAAATTGGGACTGTAAAGATAATGTTGATTTTAAAAGACAACTAGCACTGTCCATTCGACTTGCACTAAAACTTACATAATAGGTACACCTATAATTGAGTGGTTACACCTACATTAATATGGAAGGATATATTGATTTTTGTGGTCAAAGCATTGCATTTCTGAAAATGCTCCATGAATGGTATTTATCCCGTCGTCTCGGTGCCGTGTGGACTAGAGTCTGCGTAAACAGAAGGCGTTTTATCATACACATTCTTCCTCAGGACTTCGCCACTTGAGATCGGGACTTTATGAACATTCACGCGTGAACATAGGGGAGATGGAAGGTCTTTTATTCTTTAGAAAATGCGGTGGAAAGGCCCTTCATTTTAGGGGACTGTTGATGGAGCTCTCGCAGTGTTTGGATGGATATGATGAAGAAAACTGGATCGGAACTGACTTCGTGGAAATCACATGGCCTTTCCATTAGTTCCAGTTGTTGACAACTAACTATAGCAGTGTTAATGGTACCTGTGATTCGCGCCAATCGAAATCAGATATTTTCATGTCACATTATGGTGTCATACAGCTCTCAAAATAGTTTATATTCATGACTAGAAATTACAGTAGTTAGACTGCCATAAAACTTGTTATTTAATGCAGTAAACATACATGTACATCAAATACTGGGATACCTCTCTATCAGTATTCTGAAACGAAGCCCACCGACTTCCCCAGACTGCCAAAATTTAAACTAAATGTGGTTAAAAACCCACACTCTGGATGAATTTGCTGGGAGGCTTTGTCATTCAGTTGTTTTCAATGACAACAAGCTTGATTAAAATATAGAAATAAAAGTTTTTAAACCATTGTGGGAGGGTCATCAGGATTGGAAAATCTCATCGCAGAGAACAGAAAATGGAAGGGGCTGAAAATATCCTGCATGTATAAGCCACCAATGAAGATTTATACTAATTAAATATAAGTAAGGCTTAAAAGCATACCTCTGAGAGAAGACCCACATATTTCCATTAACTAAATTGTCCCAAATTAGTCCTTAAGTCATTATCATACAACGGTGGCAAAAATCAGACCAAGAGCTGTTGAAAATCAGTTGAGGAAAAAAAGAGCTTAGATAACAGAGTGGCACCTTAATACCACGTGTCATGTGCATTACTTGTTTTAGCCTCATTGGCATGTAGTTGCCATGTAGAAAACACAAAGGTAATCTTTGGGGACATATTTAACTCCCATAGTGTTAGATAGGTATGTGATGTTTCTCTATTGACATTAGTTGGTTTTGTAAAAAGGGAATTACCTCTTAACTAACCCCGAGAAAGCATGTCCCTTGATGAGTTACCCTTATTAAGTACAGTCAAGATTTCTGATTCACATTTATAGGGGAAAGGGCGTGTGTGTGTGTGTGTGTGTGTGTGTGTGTGTGTGTGTGTGTAGAGTCATTCTGTAAAACTGAAGCCTACAACATTTAGTATTCAAAATGATTTTAGGGGCACCTGGGTGGCTCAGTCAGTTAAGCATCCAACTCTTGATCTCAGCTCAGGTCATGATCTGGGGGGTCATGAGTTCAAGCCCCACCTCCGCAGCACAGAGCCTATTCTAAAAAAAAAAAAAAAGATTTTAAAGTGTTACAGTTGTTTTCATAATATATACATGTCTTTCATTAGCATTTGCTTTTCATCTTGGTCTGGTTGGTTGTCGTTTTCAAATATTGTACATTCAAAACGTTAATAAAGCCCATTTTGTTGAGAAGATTTTAAAGAAGTAGCATGAGAAAGAAACTTTGCCTCATTCGTTATGCAGCTGCTTTTCGAAAGCAATTGTCTTTGTGTGCTTGATCCATTTGGAAAGCAATTTGTCTATTAATAGTATTATGACACTTTAATATAAATTCAAATCGATAAATGGCATTCCATGCTAATTGCTACTGGATTAAAAGTGGGAATTAAATATTCCAGTTCCATAACTGGTGAAGATAATGCTTTTCCTGGCATGAGCATTTCTGTCAATTGCCTATCTATTTTCCTTCAAGTTTTTATTCTTAAAAATTCTCTACAAATAACTGCACTCGTTGATACCTATGACTGTCCTTAAGACTGTTAAAACAGTTGGGGCACCTGGGTGGCTCAGTCAGTTAAGCGGCCAATTTTGGCTCAGGTCATGATCTCACAGTTTGTGGGTTCAAGCCCCACGTCGGGCTCTGTGCTGACAGCTCAGAGCCTGGAGCCTGCTTCAGATGCTGTGTCTCCCTCTCTCTCTGCCCCTTCCACACTCAAGCTCTGTGTCTCTTGAAAATAAATAAATGTTTAAACAAAAAAAGACTGTGGAAACAGTTCATGGTAGCTAAATTATTGAGATGATCAAAAACAAGTGAGTTAGATCTATCCAGCTATGTCAACCTTCAAGTAACTTGAAGATGCGTCAATCACGTGTCTTCTGGATTCTGCTGAGTTAACTAGCTGGCTGTAATTGGTCACATCGATGCACTGTGACAGAGCATTGGGCCATATACATAGTATGAGGGATCGAGGGATCAGACCTACAAGAGACAGAAGCTGTGGTTCTAAGTTTGGCTTTAAAAGAAATGTAGACCAAACATATCCAATCTCTCAGAGAATTTTCTTTAACAAAGCAACTCCGACTTCTCTCTACCCCTTTATTCTACACCTACACTCTTATATTCCACCTAAAGCCACAAGCCTTCTTAATTCTGGTATCCCCTTCCTCTTCAACTGAACTGTAAGGTCCTATGGGCATGAATGGTGTCTCTGTGTTGAACCTATTTTTTTTCATGGATGAAGTGGATGCCCCACATTGCTTGCTGGGACTTTTAACGAGGGGGGTTGGTGCCTGAGTGGACTGAAATGAGTGGAAACTGTGGACCCTTGGCAAACAAAACCTTCATTGACTTTATCAGACTCCCACAAATGCTTTCTGCTCTCCCTTTTTCTTGGTTGTCATTTCACCTGCCAGACTTCTGAAATTGGGGGCAGGGGGAAGTATCCCTCCTTAGGGTATGAGGTTTGGGTTTTTGTTTGGGTCTGACGGGCATTATCTCTTAAAAATGGAAAACTTAACAGTAAATGGGAGACAGAAAGGAGCCAAGTAGATAAATTTCCCCTCTATTCTCTTCCCCAATGTGAGATTCGTCCTTGTAACTCTTGTGGAGAATTCCCAAGTGCTGAATGAGCATCCTATGGCCTGTGTCATCCGCATCCTATTGAAGAACATGTTCTTTGGCCTCACTTTCTTTTTCCCTCCTTTCCTCTTCTCTGGGCTTATACCACCCAAGGAACGTTTTAGCAACCTGAGTCCTTTCCTCAGGCTCTGTTTTCCCAGGTTGTGACAATTTGTATTAGAAATATTTTTAAGATATAAATCTTCAAAATGGACTTGAGTATTTGGATTGCCCTCCTGAATGAAAGTAACAGTGATGACATCACTGGTCCTTAAGTGAGGTGGTACCAGTCCCTAGCACGCAGGGTTGAGTTTACTTAGAAGGAGATACTAGCTCACGTACCTACCCTAAGAAATTCTTGGTATACCTCAGAATAATGAAGTAGAATGGCTTTTGACAGAATTATAGAAAGATGTGACAATCTCAGGGCAGTTGACGGCCAATTTAAGACAGAAATTGTTGTGAAATCCAGAGGACCTCAACTGGGGCTTTGAGGCCTTTGAGGCTCTTTGAGGCTTCCCGCAGCCTCAAAGAACCACATACTGGAAATAAGGCTTAGGCTCTGGTTATAAGAGCGCAGATCCACAAACAAAACTAAAGGTACGGGAAAAAATTAGTTCCTCTGACTCACCGGGGGATACATGGGTGGATAAATACAAGGCCTTTTTATCTTCAAAGTTCCCTGCTTTCCAAAGGACATTAGCTTTCCCTGGTCTGGAGGCCAAGTGAAGGCCTTACTGAAAGCAGGTACCTTGTGGGATAAAACTTTCTCCCTCACTGCCTCCAAGTCAATAACCGGAGTCTGTTCTCAATGATGAAGTACAAGCCCTGTGCCCCGGGCGGGGAAGGAAACAGCACAGCAAAGCAGATTCAGGACATTGCGATTATGTCAACCACAACTGGGAGTATGTGTGGACAGCCGTGAACTTGTAAGTGCTTGAGACTGTGTGTGTGGTGCATGCACGTGCAATATGAAACTGAATAGGACCGAATTCGTTGACGGGCACACTTTGTCCCATAATTCATTCTCGTAAAAATGTTGGGAGCTGATCTTAATATTTTTCTTCGATGGAACCGTGGAGCCTTGATCAAATGATAGGCTTCCAAATAAGTGGAGTGCCAACACCTCTCCACAGTCCAGAACAAAGTGGTGGGCATGTTAGAATGACATAGGATGCAGTGTTGAGTTTTCACAATCTGATGTAATTGACCTGCTCACCCTGAGTTCTCTTTCTTTGAATGATGTGAGAAAAGGAAACAAGATATAGAAGGTCAGTTAATTTCTTCCAAAATGGAGACAGTAGTGGGCACATTAAATGCTTTGATTGGTTTTTCTTTTTTAAAGATCCTTCTTGCATGCTCAAAGTTGCTGCTCAATTCTGAATTCCACAGTGACATCATCTGAAGGTGTGCCATGGAAAACAGAAGATTAAGATTAACAAGAATGATTTATAAATCAATTAGCAGTTATTGGCAGGTATATTGAAAGTTGAAAAGATTATAAACTTAAAGTATGTAATTAGTTTTCTTGAAGTGAGTTCATCACTAAGAGTCGTCATGTCTCAATTCCAGGACTCTTGTCATTAAGAGACAAGGTGAGTTTAGGAGCACCTGGCTGGCTCAGTCGTAAGGGCATGCGGCTCTTGATCTCGGGGTTGTGAGTTTGAGCCCCACACGGGGTGTAGAGATGACTGAAAACAATGGAATCTTAAAAATTGGTGATTTGGAGCAAATTGCTTCATTCAACTTCTTTGTAAAATGAGCCAGGTTTAAATTTTTACAAAACTTTTTGGATAGACGTGATGTAGCATCACATTAATGAAGTGATTCATGGGGAGGTTATTTGTGTGGGTTGGAAACGTTGCTGACAGTCGCCAGTAAATCAGGTTTTGAGGAGCACGTCACAGAACCCAATGGCTTCCGAGATCCCTGAGGAGAGTGCTGAGATTGTGAAGTTCTCGAAGTAAATTTACAAAACCAACTTTTAAAATGTGTTTTGAAATATCAGATCGATGGATTGAGCGAATTGAGTGCTTTTTCTGAACAAATCTGAGTTATTCCACTGAAACAGAGAAGACCACATGTGTTATTAAGTAACCTTTCAATAACATAATTGGCATTGAATTTAAACAACTGTCACATAAATGATGCAATACACTGGAGCACTGGTACTTTCTGAAAGTTTGAGATAGCCCAGCAGTATTGGCCAAGTACGTAGGCCTACTTTATGCGGCAACAGGTCGGAATAGTTAAGAATATTGCTGTCCTCGGCTAAAATGAAGAATATAGTTAAGATTGTTTCTAAGAACAGGAATACAGATATTATGTATCTCTGCATGAAGTGATCGCTTCATTCCTGAAACTTGCATCTATATTTATAAATAAAATCATAATAATTATACCAGTGTTGACAGAATTTGTCGAGAAAAATCTTTTCTAGAGCTTCTTTCATTAATGCAATTTATTTCATTGATTGATATTCCATACAGTGATGTAAAATTATTTCACTTTTTCCTTTTTGATTATAACTTAAAGTATTTTTCACTAAGACCTTTTCTGTGTGGCTATACAACAAATTTGTTTCATGATGGAGAATTTGTACATATATCAATTTTACTGGTTACCATGACCAGCCTTGTGAATTTCTTTATGATGGCTATGTAATCCAACTCAAATTGTGCAGGGCCAAATTTTGCAACATGCTTTGTGTGAACCACTCTACTCCTTACTTGCATGCACCATTGAGTCAACGATCCATAGCAGGATTTTAACATGCTAATTAGAGTAAAACCCTAGATTGCGAGTAACTTGTTCCACAAGACGAGCAAACATTTTTAATAAATTTTAACTTGATGAGCGAGTGATGTCTTGCAACACGAGTAGTATATGATGCTGAACGTCACATGATCACAAGTGAGACAATGGTTCTTGAAATTCACAAGTGCTTTTAGATTACAAGCATTTTGCTGGAACAAATTATGCTCGCCATTCAAGGTTTTACTGATTCTTTGTGTGTTTGATCTGTATAATCAAAAAGATATCACTGCCAGTGATTACCTATATACCTTAATAATTGTGCTGCCTTCCTCCAGAAGTAACCCTGCAGCATTTATGTGAGCCAACAATACTGCCGAAGTGTCTCTTACTGGAGCCCAGACAGCTAAGATGGGGTCAAATTGGGGGGTCAAAAAGAATTGAATGGAATTAGGGAAAGTTCATTTTCTAAAGCCACTAATTCATTTATAACATTTGATCTGTTTTTAATCTGGTTGAAATTAAAATCTGGTCCTGAGGATCTATCAATAATTTATACCATGATTTGTCAAAAAGTACATTATGGTTATAAATGGCCAGGAGAATATGAACTTAGTTTGGAAACAATGTATGTGTTGTTTAAACTTTCCTTAAAAAATTTGTGATTAGGGGGCGCCTGGGTGGCTCAGTCGGTTAAGCGTCCGACTTCGGCTCAGGTCACCATCTCGCGGTCCGTGAGTTCGAGCCCCGCGTCGGGCTCTGGGCTGATGGCTCAGAGCCTGGAGCCTGCTTCTGATTCTGTTTCCCTCTCTCTCTGCCCCTCCCCCGTTCATGCTGTGTCTCTCTCTGTCTCAAAAATAAATAAACGTTAAAAAAAAAATTAAAAAAAAATTTGTGATTAGTAAGTGGTATTGAAATTAGAAGTATAAAGAGGTCTAGGTGATCACTCACAGTGGGTTTTGCCACAGAATGGCAGACAGGACTTTTGTGGCCACCACAATCCTCATTCATTCATCCATTCATTCAAAACTGGTTCACTGGGGCACTGTACTAAGTACCACAGATAAAGTGATCTGCAAGACTGATAACACTCTTGACTTTGTGGGTGTTAAAATTTAAGGGAGACGAGCGACAGTGTGCTGAGTGCTACAACTCCAGAATTTCATGTAATATTTAACTCCGGTTCGACGAGGTACCCCATGGAGAATGTGATCCCAATTCGAGACAGAGAATGTAGACTGGCTCAGAGCTTTCTCATCCCAGGCAATTCTAACAGCTCTTTGGGTACATCTCTTCTCTGGGGATCACCAGTAATCACTGAACCACAGATGTCTGTGGTTTATTTCACACAGTTAAATAAAATTCCAAATAAATGATCTAATATGGGGATCCAGATTTCTAATTAGACCATTGGCTGTTCATTCTTTGGGGCAGCTTTTTCTTGCCACTGAGCTCAAGGCTCAACCTGGTTTTTGTTTGTTTGTTTTTGTTTTTGTTTTTGTCTTTTTATTCTCAAGTTAGATAATAGTGTAGTCTTGGCTTCAGGAACAGAATCCAATGATTCATCACTTACATATAACACCCAGGGCTCATCCCAACAAGTGTCCTCCTTAATGCCCACCACCCATCTTCCCCACCTTCATCAACCCTCAGTTTCTTCTCTGTCTTTAAGTGTCTCTTATGGTTTGCCTCCCTCTGTTTCTGTCTTATTTTTCCTTCCCTTCCCCTATGATCATTTAAGTTTCTCAAATTCCATCTATGAGTGAAATCATAGGATATCTTTCTCCGACTGACTTATTTCACTTAGCATAATACCCTCCAGTTCCATCCATGTTGTTGCAGATGGCAAGATTTCATTCTTTTTTATCGCCAAGTAGTATTCCATTGTGTGTATATATATATATATATATGACCTCTTCTTAATCCATTCATCAGTTGATGGACATTTGGGCTCTTGTCATAATTTGGCTATTGTTGATAATGGTGTTATAACCACTGGGGTGCATGTGCCCCCTTCGAATCAGCACTCTTGTATCCTTTGGATAAATTCCTAGTAGTACAAATGCTTGGTTATATGGTAATTCTATTTTTAATTTTGGGGGGAAGCTCCATACTGTGGAAACCCATGTTTTTAAGTTTATTTTGAGGGAGAGCATGACCAGGGGAGGAACAAAGAGAGAGAGAGAGAGGGAATGAGAATGAGAGTCCTGACAAGGTGCTCAGTCCCACGAACCATGAGATCATGACCTGAACAGAAACCGGGAGTCAGACACTTAACCACCTGAGCCACTCAGGCATTCCTAAACCCAATTTTTAATCAGACATTTTAATCGTTTTTGTCAGTAAGTTCAAGAGAGCCACGATGAATTCTGAAGTCTGAACTCTGATCCAGGACTCTGATTAGAAAGTCCATCTTTTTACATAAATGCCTGCACCTCCGTAATGTTTTTTCTCTCGTCTGATTAATTGAGGATCTATTTTGTCATTCTTCAATATGAACTGCACCTCCTTTTTTCTTTTTACACACCCTTCGTTCTTGCATATTAGAGTGCTCGAAGGTGCCCTTCAACCATACCCAATCCAGGCATTAACACATCTCCCCAATCAGATCACGAGAGATCATGAATGCTGGGGGAAGAAGAAATAAAAACTGAGTTGAAATCTTTGTTCTGCCGCATAGTCATTGTGTGACCTCATCAAAAAGTATAACCCCTCTTAAATGGGAGACAATTACAACCATACCTGGTGCTAAACAGGATTGATTTTAAAAAGTAAATGAAAAGTTTTAAGATCAGCCCTTGGCACAGTGTAGAGAAAGCAGCGTGTGCTACTTACTTTTTTTTTTTTTTATGTTTTTAATGTTTGTTTATTTTAGAGAGAGAGATTGAGACGGAGCACAAGTAAGGGCGGGGCAGAGAAAGAGGGAGACACAGAATCCGAAGCAGGCTCCAGGCTCTGAGCTATCAGCACAGAGCCTGATGAGGAGCTCGAACTCACCATGAGATCATAACCTGATGCTTAGCCAACTGAGCCACCCAGGTGCCCCACGCAGTACTTACTTCTAAGGTTGCTGTTATCCCCAGTCCTCTGCTCTTTCTGCTACCAGCACCGCTAATTTTCTCATTCACGATGTGCTGAAATTTTAAGACTGAGGCTCTCAATGAAAAGCTCGCTTTCTGAAATCTAGGGGAACCGGCATCTGAGGTATATAGTGATCATGGGTGGTTATTGACAAAGCTAAGAAGTGAATATCAGCAAAAGTAAATGGCAGGTTTTGGAGAAGAATGATAAAAGTATAAAACAGGGAGGCAACAGGAAATTTATTAGGGGGGTGTTGGAGAAAATATTACTTGTAGGAACCATAGTTGGTAGGTAGTAAGATAATGAATAAAGTCAGAAAGAGGAAGGGTTGAGAAGCAGTGGTTTATTCAGGTAATTGTTGCGTTTATCGGGTCAATTTTTATCCCCAAATATCTTTCTGGCAGTAGCTCTGTTTTAACTACATTTCAAATTTGCTTTTTTAAGTAGGAGTGTGTTGGTAGATTCTCAGAGAGAAGGAAACAAAAGAAAAGGGAAACCCCATCCCGATTGATAGCTTTTGCCACTTTCCGGGGTGTAAATACTCCCGGATGGTTCTAGGGTTGAAAAGAAATTCACAGACGTGGCTTTCTTGTGAGCTGGTACAAGCTGGTTCCAGCATGCCTCTGCTTTTAAACCTTGTTTAAAAGTGAATGCTTACAGCATTGTATTTTTAACAGTGACCACAAAATGAGCTTTAATCCTCATACTAGAAGTCTAAGTGGACTCTATACATATTATGTTCCTGTCTCTTTATGGGCTTTAAGGCTGCCTTTTAGGGACTGCTCTTTTCTCCCTGAGCTGCATGGCTTCAATTACAGTTAATTGTGACCATAAAAACTATTAATCATTTTGCGAAGGCTACTTCTGTGTGTGGGGAAATCAAGAGAATAGATGAACACATTAGGCAGGTAATAATGGCCTTTCCACTATAAAAATTTTATTAGAAAAAGCAAAACATAGCATCTAACTATCAACACTTATTATTTATATTAACATTAAGCACATTTGAAAAGAATGCAAGCACAGAGACTCAATTCAGCTCCTACACAGCATCCATCTGATTAACCTACAAACGTTATGTCTCCCCCATCAAACAGTTTTTCCCTTAATATCTTTTAAACAGATTTCTTTGGTGCTTCAGATGTCAGAAGAAGCAAGGTCTTGACATTTCTATGTATTTGCCCGAGTTAGCCACTTACGGCTGTCCCTTGTCATAAAAGTCCTCAGTGCCTGGTCTAAACACGACTTTGGGAAGGGCCCAAGCGTCTGTAGGAAGGGGGTACCCAGCCCAAGGGAAGAGACGTAAGTTCCTGCAGGAAGATGCTGAGTGTCTACGCACACAGCTCTGTCCAGGCAAATAAAAATTTCCTTTCGATCTGTCATCAAGGCAGCGGGGAAATGACAGCCTGATCGGTGCGCTTGGGTGCTACCACGAGGCCCAGAAGAACAGGAACCGGGGACAGCGGGTGTTTTACTTGAGCTGTGTGTCAACCTAAAGAGGTTTCATGCAGCATCGACCAGATTCGCTAAGCAGCATTTTTTGAAGGGCACCTGGGTGGCTCAGTTGGTCGAGCGCCTGACTTCTGTCCGGGTCATGAGCTCACAATGGGTGAATTTGAGCCCCACCTCTGGCTTGCTGCTGTCGGTGCAGAACCCACTTGGGATCCTCTGTCCCTCCCCCACTTGCGTTTTCTCTCTCGAAAATAAATGTAAAAAATTTTTTTTTAAAAAAGAAGTCGTTTTTGAAGAAATCCTAGTGTAGAGGTGTGCTCTCCCTCTTGGAGATCCTACTTCACTGCTCTTCACTGCTCTCAGAGAGGGGGGATGGACAGGTGCATAGACAGCTACCGATTCTGAAAGCCAAGTACTTTTTGGGTAAACAGGGGACACGGGGTCCTCCAGGAAATTTGTGCCACTAGAGGCACTGCCAGAGGGGCCAGTTTGAGGTGACTGCAGGAATCCGGAACCGAGGATGGGGACCATCGCAAGCTGCGTTGGACGGCACAGGCAATCCTCGGGAGGGGCTTTGCTGTGGCCCAGACATCCTGGAAGGTGATCTTGGCTTTGCTGTCTTCCCTGTAGAGGGCAACAGCTCTCATCGTCTTCAGGATCCAAAGGGAATGGGGGACATAGTGACTTTTTCCTTTTCATCATGCTCTTCCTTAAGCTTCGATAAACACTACTTAAGCTTAGGAATCCTGGAAGATATATATATATATCTATATATATATATAGATATATATATATATATACACACACACACACACACACACACACACACATTTAATGTTTATTTTTGAGAGAGAGAATGAGCACAAGCAGGGGAAGAGCATAGAGAAAGAGAGGGGGACACAGAATCTGAAGCAGACTCCAGGCTCTGAGTGGTTAGCACAGAGCTCACTGTGGGGTTTGAACTCACGAACTGTGAGATCATGACCTGAGCCAAAGTCAGATGGTTAACTGACTGAGCCACTCAGGCGCCCCAGAATCCTGGGAGTTTTGTTGCTAAAAACTTCCTGCAGAGGCTCCAATTGAATCTGTCAATCAGACGGGATGACTAAGGTGCTTGGACCCTGGGATGTGGGAATTAGCACTTAAACATTCTAATAAGCTTTCAGCCTTCTCTGAGGGGTAGAGTTGAGACTTAAGGAGCCCTTTGTGGAAGAATGCTTGTATGTAACGTAATTGGAATGAATCTTTCTCACCCAGCACGCTTATTTCCTGGGGTTCTGCTGAGAAATCCATACGCATCATTCTATTCAGTCCCCACAATCACAACAAAACTGGCACCTTTATTATTATCATTTATTATGATGGTGTCCAAGTGGGATGTGGGGAAAACTCAATTTTAGCGGGAATTCGTGCTGTGTCCAAGGATTTAGTTAGGAAGTGATTTGAACTCACTTATTTGAGACACCTAAGAGGCTAGGGCTTGTCAACTTCTGGCACCAAATCTCTGTGTCTGTGTTGGACATTGATGGAAACTACCACGCAAATTACTGACAGCATTTAAAATTTATCTTCTTGGGGCACCTCGGTGGCTGAGTTGGTTAAGTGTGTGTGACTCTTGAGATCATGACCTGAGTCAAAATCGCTTGTTCATGAGATCAAGCCCCACATTGGGCTCTGTGCTGACAGCATGGAGGCTGCGAGGGATTCTGTCTCCCTCTCTCTGCCCCTCCCCTGCTCGCACGTGCCCAGGCTCTCCAAACAAATAAACTTTAAAAAAAAATGAAAAATTGTATCGTCTCTATTTTACTTTTGTTTTCGTCTCTCTGTGGCTACCAGACAATTCTAGGCTAGGATCCATACGTTGATGATGAAGAGAGAAAGGAAGGCATGATTGCCTGGGTAAATCAGACCCCTGGTGCAGTTTTCCTTTAAATGGTTGAAACCATTTTTTTTTTAATTTTTCCTTTTCGTTCATTTTCACCTTGGCTGACGCCTTTCTGTTTGGTCGACTGTGTTTGCTCTGTGGTGTGCGGGGTGGGCAGGTGCTTACAAAGTCTACCAGTCCTCGAGGAGAGAAATGGAGAAAAGGCAGAGAGGCATTAGTGGATAGGCTCGAAATGGAAGCTCATCTACAAGCAAGTGGATATTTATGGTTTAATATCGCGGCCAACCAGTTTTGAGGCCCTGATTTAGCATTCCATCATACAGAGAATCGATCCACTTGTCCTTGCCTGGAGTCAGATGTAGTTAGATGAAATGAAGTTGATCTTTGCTGTCTGCAGACGCACACGAGCCAAATGTTAACCAGCTATTAAAAACTAAAATAATGTTATCTCTTTCCTGTTTTTGAAATGACAGCCAGAGCAGAGCCACTCAGCATCACCCCAACATTGTCTGCCTCTGGAGTGTTTAGCTAATTGTCTTGATTCTTGAAAATGTGTTTTCTACCGTAAGCACCTATAAAAAGGATTGCCGTACTGGATTTTGCCTGTGGCAAAGTATGAAGAGTGCCCAAGCTTATGTGGTCCAGTTGTGTTTTTTTTTTTAGACAGGCAAACACAGAAGTTCCTTTTACATTTGACTACCCAGCAATTTCCATAATATTTTCACAATTATATATTACATAAACGCTCTCACTACATAATGAATATTTTTATTCCTTGATTCAATTTTATGGTAGGGAGACCATAATGGCATTAAAAATGTGGAAAATTCCTCTTCTTTTTAATGCCATCTGGGTTTCTATAATAGATGCCAAGTGGATATATGAATTCTAAAAATTATATAAAGTTGCTTACATAACTTCAATCTTAGGATCTTTAGAAGGATTTGATATGTAGAGCAGACCCATCCAATCTGACCTTTTGTTGGTTTTTGGATATTTTCACAGAGATTGGGGGGAGGGACTAAAAAGAATCCAGAAATTTCCATTTAGAGACTATTGCCTGCCATTATTTTTAATGACAAATGCCTCCAATTCAAGCAACGACAACAAAAGTATACAAATAAAAACTAAAACATTTCCCTAAGTCTAACAATCCAAAAAAAATTGTTTACTTTTGGTGAAACTCATTCTGGGAGCTTTTAAGAGCACATACACAAATAGATGATAGGTTTATGGAAAAAAGTATATTTTAACATTTTTAAAGATTATTCATTTTGAGAAAGAGTGAGAGCAGGGGCAAAGAGAGAGGGAGAGAGAGAGAGAATCCCAAGCAGACTTCATGCGGGGCTTGAGCTCACAAACGGTGAGACCATGACTTGAGCCAAAATCAAGAGTCATATGCCTAATCAACTGAGCCACCCAGGCTCCCTGGAAACCATGTGTTTTAAAAATAAATCACATTCTGTATTTTTAATGAAAACCAAGACAAATGATAGAAAATAGGAACTGCCAACAATGGTCTATCATCTGGTTGTCAAAAAAGTTTTTTTTGTCTCCAATGCAGAACTTTTTTTTTTTCATACCCAGGAGCAAGGAAGCAAATCCTGCTTTTTATGCTCAGTGTATTTTTAAATTAAATGTTTATACATATGTTTAATACAAATCTCGATATATATTTTTACTTTAAGTGAAAAATAAGCAGGTGAAACTAAGGAAATTTCACTTAAACACCAATGTTTAAATAAAAGTTTAAAAATAAACTGCCTAGTGTTAAGAAAAAAATAACCTTAGTCCCTTAGAAACCATATGACGTTATAGCTAAAGACCTCAATGTAAAGAACCTTGAGGGTGATGATAGAAAGAATATAATTCAGGTATCCCAACTTGGATGTGTGTTGCTATTCCTCTCTGGAAATTTACTGAATATTTTTATTCTTGAATATCAGGAACACTCTATCATTTTATACATAAAATGGTTACTCAATTATTTAAAAATACTTAGTGATTAGTACAAATTGAATGCTTACTAAATGGTTCACGTAATGAATAATTTATCATTTACAATATCATTGAGAATAGGAAGAAGGTTGGAAAAAGAGGACTTCACCCTATTTTGATTTTTTTAACATAAAAATTTAAATGTCAAGAGCTTAGCTGGCTTAATTTTTAGTTTTAATTTATATTCTGTTCCTATCTGTGTATACTGCCCTGTGATTTAAAAATACTTAATAACTGGCACGAGTTGAATATTTACCAAATGCCAACTACTATTCTAAGCATTTTAATTTGTTCCTCAAAACAGATACTGAGTCAGATACTGATGAATTGGATTTAGAAAGTGGTTCCAAGTTACCCTTGTTTGGGGGGGCGCGGGGGATGGATGGCAACTCACTCAATTTGGCGACTGATTCCACATTCGCAAGTGCTACGGCATATTTGCTCTAAGTTTTGGTCTACGTCACAGCAGATACACAAAAGCAGAAAATAGACCCCACGGTTCACGATCTCACAGAGACAGAGAGGTAAAGCAGAAAACTGGATCCAGTGTGATCCATGAAAGTACAGCGCAGAAGCGGTAAGAAGGGAAACAGGAAATACTTGAAAAAGAGTTTTCAAGATAAACGACGTGTGTGTGCGTGTGCACACACGCCCACACACGTGTGTGTAAGTGGAGTTGCAGGTGGCAGTGTTTCCATGCCGCCAGAACATCAGGTATGATAGGAAGGCACAAGGTACCATGAAATAATTGGGTAAATTCCAAGTTAGTGGTAGACGTGCGGTGTAAGATACAAGCAACTTAACAAAAAGAAAGAAACTTGGTGAGAAATATGATAAGAGAGGGCTTTGGGTGCCTTGGGAAGACGTCTCATTCTGTAGGTGACGTTGGGCAATGAAGATTTTAATCAATGAAGGAAACATTTCTGTTGTAGAGGGATGATTGGCCGTTTGCAGATTGGAAGATGAATGGTGGAGACACAAATGAAGTTACAAGGCGGTCATAATTCTCTTAGTGACAGATGATGTGTTACTTTGTCTTATCAGCATCCTTAGTCCTGCTTAGAAAACACACAGTAAAAACAATTCAGGGAAAAATAGTTCACTGTACCATGAAAACAAAATCCTGACTAACGTGGGGAGAAATGTGGTTCTGTTGGAGGAAGTTTGTACAGAAAGGATCGGTTTTTGTTGTTGTTGCTGCTGCTGTGTGTTTTGTTTTTTAGTTTTCTTTTTCTTTTTTTTTTTTTTTAGCATAAAGAGTAGATAATTGGATATCATGTTTCTGTATCGGGGAAAATTTCAGATAGATGTGCAACCTTTCCAAGATGGGTTTTCACCAATGAAGTAGATGAAGCATATTGCCAAGGTGACTTCATTGTCCGAACTGTGGAAACAGAATGTATCCACAACAGAAATCAGTTGAGGGCCACGGGAACAAGGGAAACTTCAGTGGGGTAAAAACTCTGGTATTCAGTGATATACCAAGAATTACAACTTTGTTTAGTGTAACCTAATATTTAACCTAGTATGAGAATCTGTATCTTTCTACCATCATCATTGTTATTGACATCATCTTCATTAAGTCAATCCTAGGCACTTACATTCACTTGACCCTACAACACCTGTAAGAATTGGGTGACATCACGTTGTCCCTCTCTGTTGGTCTGTTTTTTTTTTTCTAATTTGTGTTATTTATTTTATTTTTTTTAATGTTTATTTATTTCTGAGAGAGAGAAAGCATGAGCAGGGAAGGGATGGCAGAAAGCGGGGGAGGCACAGAATCCGAAGCAGGCTCCAGGGTCTGAGCTGACAGTCCAGAGCCTGATGCAGGGCTTGAACTCAGGAACCATGAGATCATGACCTGAGCTGAAGTCAGAAGTTTAACCGACTGAGCCACCCAGGTGTCCCTATGTTATTTATTTTAGAAAGAGAGTGAGGGAGCGGTGGAGGGGCAGAGAGAGAAAGAGAATCTTAAGCAGGTTCCACACGCGGCACAGAGCCTGATGCGGGGCTTGATCCCACAACCCTGGGGTCATGACTCAAGCTGTAATCAAGAGTCTGATGCTCAACCAACGGAGCAACCCAGGAGCCCCTCTCTGTGTTCTGTTTTGTTTTGTTTTGTTTCTTAAGTCATGAGGCAATATTGGAGGATTTAGGTTACTAGACCACGTAGATTCCCGATTCCCTACCCATTCTGTCTGAATTTGGAGCCCATGCTGAATTCCCTTATTTGAAGACAATTCAGGGAAAGTCAGGATTCAGCTTTTGCTGTGTGAATCTAAGGGACGGGATCAGGAGAACAAGAAGAAGCAAAGAAGCTCTAAGGAGATGTTTTGGGACCCAACAGAAGCACATCTCCTTGACATCTCTGCTGATCGCCAAATAACCGGCTCCCTGGAGGTCCCCCCACTAACACCAGGTACTCCCTGTGGCGGATGAGGAAGGGTGGGTGGGTAGCGACACTGCCCTAAGTGTTCTAACTCATCTAGTCCTTGTGATGATGCCACGGAGCAGTTCTGTGACTATCACTGCCATCTCACACGCCAGGAAAATGAGGCACGAACGGGTTAGGTATCTGGCCTGATGCCAAAAGCTAGTGAAGGGAGAAGCCAGCATCAAAACCCAAGCAGCCCAGCTCTGGAGTCGGCCACCCTGTGGAGATGCTTCAGGCATCGGAACATATGGCTGAACTAAGTGAGTTTTGCCTTCCCTTCTAACCTTGAAACTTGCTGATCATATGCACTCTGCTGACTGACACATTCCTATAGAAACACACTGCATCTCCTTGATGTTACACTGCCTGTCACATTCGGAAATTCTGGGGGAAAAAAAAACCTCTCTGAAGGTCATGCATGGGCAGGTGCTATAATGTGAAAGGAATTGAAATCCTAATTTGAAGGAATGCTTCATTTGCATCTACATGCTGCTGTATGATTTATGACAGGGAGACTTTGCACTGAGATAGAAAGTTTTACTGTGTGAGTGATTTTTCATTTTCCAATCTCAACAGGGGCTTGGAAATCAAAATAAAAAATTAATCACCTTATTTCGATTTATATTAGAAAGTAATTTAAGATGACGTCTCCAAAGTTTTCTTATTTGACACACTAGTTGTCTTTGATTGTAATCACATTATCACAAGTAGGTGAAGTCTCTAAAAATGACCAGGCAGAAAAAAAAATGTATTAAAAGCCCGCACAGTTGGGGGCCCGTGGGTGTGTGAAGTGAAGGCCATCGTGAGAATAGCCTTACGTGCTAGTAGACGACTTAGTAACTTAAGCTCCTTGGTACGGAAGGTGGTTATTGAGACATTTCATAAACCTTCATGGCACTGGATCCTTGCTAAATAATTTTCGAAGTTCTTTTTCTTGTTCCCCAATTACTGCGTATGGAAATATCCGTAACAAAAAAGAACAGAGCCCATCAAGTGTTATTTCCACCTCCGTAGATTGCGACAAAATACAAATAATTCAAGACTACACTCATTATATGCATTTTGAAATTACTCTTCCTGCAGATTCTTATCTGAATATAATAAATAGGAGATACTTTGTCATTCTCATGGAATAGCACGTTTATCTCCCTTCTCCCACAGTAGGCAGAGAACACAGCGGTAGTTACGGGAAGGAAGGCCGTGAGATATCAATGTGAAAGATAACGAGCACCTGGTTCAGCTAAATAGATTAGGAAATTTCATTTCCACCATATAATAATGGTTAGAGAGTCAACTTTCTACGTGAGATGAAAACTCTCCCCGTCCTCAATCATGACGCCGCGTGTAGATGTAGGTAGAACATGCCTTCAATGAGCGTTTCCATTCCTTTCCTCTGAAAAAGAAGTTCTGGGCTTTAATTTCCATAGGTCGGCATGACTTGTCAGAGTTCGTTATCATCAGCGCTAATAACATATCCACTTACATTACATTCTTCCAAATGATACAGTTTTACATGAATAAGATAGAAGTTTAACGAACAACGGACTGATACCTGACTTTAATGGTGTCCCTACAATACAAAGATGATTAAGTAATGAGCTGTGAAGAAGTCGAAACGTGAAATTATGTCATTAGACACACAAGAGTTTGTATTTTTTTCATTGGAAATTTCAAAATTGTGATCGCTTTTTTTTTTTTTTTCTGTAAAGACTTCGCCATACTGAGCTTCTTTTATTTTTCGTACCGTTGACCAACAAGGTTAGCGTGCAGTGGAATTTTCGGAGCTGGATACCTTTACAGGTCAAGTAGCTTCAGAGCTAAGTGGTCGTTCTAAAGAGGTCCATCAGGTGTGTTAAGACACAAGTTGCTGTGTGAGGGCTGTTGGTCTTCCATATGCTAGTGTAGTTTCTAGGGCGTTTGAAAATCAGTCAGGCTATCTCACAAGATTTACCCCTCTCAAAATCTCGGCTGGCGTGGAATTTGCCATGTTTGCAAATCTTTAGAAAGGGAGCTATGTTCTCTTCTTGGAAACTTCAGGTTAAATGGAGGGTCAAGAAATTGCACATTGGCTCAACTCTTAGAGAAAAATCTATGTTAAATACTCAAAATGTGTGAGTAACTAGGGGTAGCCGGGAAATTGCTAAACAGTTCACATTTTTTGGCACACAGACAGGAGTATGACTTAAGGATTCGCCTACCTCAGTCTAACCCCCAATCCCATTTTCAAAAGCATGTCTCCTATTTTTCTAAATAGCATTAATAACTCATAAATAATGTCATGAAAATGACCAGCAATTATTCATTATAATTGCAAACCGGAGAGTACTCATTGTGGGCTTTCAATTTATTTTACAATGTATTTTAGACGCCTAGAACATTCGTATATGCATGTGTGTATGCACGTAGATACGTGTTGGTATGTTATACGCGTACATATAACACAACTACACAAAGAAGACTTCACCACTTAAAGAATAGTGTGAGCAAACAAAAACACTTGATTTGCATTGAGAATGGGATCAAATTCAGCAAGAAAAGGTGATTAACACCCATGTATCAATAGCTGTATTAATCCAAAGCCCCTACTGCCAGCAGTTTTATATTTGTCTCTCTGAGCTTCCAGATGGATGGTGGCTGAGAGGATATTGTGTTTCACTGTAGCAGTTAGTTTTTTCTTAGGATAATTTTTCAACAGTCAGAAGTATTAGCAAGCTTAGCAAGAGATTCATTTTATTTTTCTGTATGACAGGAATGGCGGTTCTTTGGTGGTTGGCCATTTAGTCCAAAGCACCAGCTGGCAATCAAATCAAGATAATTTTTGTTTCGTTTCTTGGCTTGTTTCCTATATATTGCATGTGGAAGAGATACTTTTTAAATTAAGTTACTGAACAGAAATGTTGGGTCCTAGCCTGGAAATTGATTAATGGTTATTGAGATATCAGATCACAACACGGTGTGTGGTTCAAGTTCCAAACAACAGGTGTCTGTTTTCTCTTTCTTACGGTGGTGATCATTGTTTTCAAATCTACCTAAAAGTGATGTCTTAGTGCAGCAAAAAGCAGATCTGAAAGTCAGAGGAGTTGTTGTTGTTTTAAGGTTTATTTATTTTTGAGAGGGACAGAATGAAAGCAGGGGAGGGGCAGAGAGAGAGGGAGACACAGAATCCGAAGCAGGCTCCAGACTCTGAGCTGCCAGCCCAGAGCCCAACGCAGGGCTTGAACCCCCGAACCGTGAGATCATGACTGGTGCTGAAGTCAGACGCTTAATCGACTAAGCCACCCAGGTGCCCGGTGTTTTAGTTTTTTGTTTTTAATTTCACGATACTTTTTACCCAAAGTTGTATATTATCAGAGTAGAAATTTTAACGCCTTGTTAAAATGTCTTCCAGTGTTTCAGGAACACGGGCGTTTTAAGAATGAGGTTAATTTTAGAGCCCGGGCCACTGAAACAAACACATGCACAGTGCTTGAAAGACGACTTTTTGCGTGACTTAAATTGAAACCACTTTTCCGGATGCACGGTGGCGCTGTACAAATGAGCAGTCCCCATCAGCCGCTGTGGAACCAGCCTCTTTGCCCCTCTAAGGCTTGTGCCCTCACCTGTAACCAGGAGATCCTTTGTACCGACCTCTCATGGTAGATAGGAGTTGGGTGCTTAGGCACAAGAAGCAGTGGTCTACTTCCTGGCACCTGGTGGTGTGGGCCATTGCACTCGCACGCGTGCACAGACCATTTCTTTGCAACTTGAGAATGACCTCTTCAGGGGCACGCACCGGGCATTGTGGTAAACACTTATAAACATCCGTTCATTTAGTCCACATACCCATCCCGTAAATAGGTATTTTTTAAAGTCTGCAAGATGTGAAACAACATGGCCAAGGTCCTACCGCCATCGGGCAGCGGATCTGAGATTCAAATGTTCCTCGCATTCCAACTCCAACGCTCTCAATCAATGTTCTTTAGCTAATTGTTATGAATATCAATAGGGGCGTATGTACATATATAAATATACATGTATAGAAGAAATATAAAGTAATTGCTTATGTGTGTAAATTCATTTATTTCCACTTCTAATTTTCTTAGTATATCTAGATACGTTACCAAGAGAACATATTTTAGATAGGATATATTTCAAATACATCTAAGATATATATTTAGATAGGAAAGAAATGAAGCCTGGGTTCTTTTCACTGCCACAGTAAAGAATATAGGATAGCAAAAGGAAAGGAAAGCAGAGCAAAGTTTTATTAAAGCACTCATTGGA
The DNA here is from genome assembly GCF_018350195.1 of Panthera tigris. Lineage (NCBI taxonomy): Eukaryota > Metazoa > Chordata > Mammalia > Carnivora > Felidae > Panthera > Panthera tigris. The sequence continues at coordinate 50,463,678 of NC_056674.1, forward strand.
GGAAAGAGAGTCAAGGGAGACAATAGCCAGGGGATAGACCCGCGTGTGGGCTTGTGTCATTTTTTTCTTGTGGGCGGGTCTAGGGTCACAACATTTGAGTGACCGGCCTGGGTTACATAACAATTAGCCTAAGAGGGGTGTCCTTTCCCATGATACATTTGACATGCCTGCAGGGGAGTAGGGAAACCTCAACATTGTTTCTATTCTAGAGACAAAGGTCACATCAGGACAAGCGGCTGCTTTCTGGGCAAAGTGTAATATGGACAACAAATTTAACTCTTCCTCTGCCAGGATGTCGTAACCGCAAACCAATTGCTGGGCCGGTGGAGTGGGGTGGTCCCTGGGCTGTCCTCAGGTCCTCATCTGGGGCTCTCATCAGGACGTCTAAGGTCCATTCTCCTGTCACCCAAGCCTAGCCTCCTGCCTAGCAGACAAAAATGTGGATATCCTATATAAAGGCATAATATAGCCATAGCGTGTGTGTGTGCCTGTGTGCGTGCGTCCTGTCCCTGTATGTGAATGTAAATTGCTTTATTTCCCCTTGATTGTCCTTATAACAGAGTTTGTGATAATTCACAGTGTTGCCCAGACTTTGGCGCTCACTTTCCCGGAGGCCCTACTGGCCTCTTGGAAAGGTCACTGGGCTGGGAGTTAGGGCTGTTTCAGGTTGGAGCTTTACTTTCTGCATATACGAAATGAGGGTCTTGGGTGGAAGGGCCATTGAATTTCCAAGATGGCCCGATCATAGGGAGGTGCTAAAGATTTTCTAGCACTGCGCTCTGGTGGGAGAGGAAAGGACACGGGTATCAACAGACATTTCAAGAAACATTACCATCTGCCATGACTTTTACAACAATTCAAAAAGAACAATAACAACCGCAAAATTCCCGATCAAAGCCGTGGCTGAATTTATGAATTTGATTTTCATGCAAATTCAGCTCTGAACACGAAGTGAGTCGTGAAATGGAATTTGAAGGGGTCGTGCTCCGCGCTCGTGACTGACGGCAACATCCATCTGCCCCACTCCTCGCCCCCACCCCCACCCCCACCCCCATCCTCACAGGGAAGAGATCATTCAGGCTGACGTGTGTCAGATGCTGTAAAATGGAGTTAATCATTTGAGAATGGAAAAATGAAGTTGTTTTCACACCGATAATGAAACTCCTATTTGTTGTAGAGATTCCCGCCCCCGCCGGGAACCTTAAAATACTGCAAAATCTTACCTATTAAAAACTATATAAAAATAGATCTTAGGAATATGTTTGAATGCCTGTAGAAAAGTCTGTAGCGAGAATCGGTAACAATTTTGATTTTCTGCTAAAAATATCATAAAAGTTTATGAAAAATAATCAAAGGACAGGAGGGAAGCTACGTTAATAGAGAAATTTAACAGCTTTTATTCCAGTAATAAAGATGAGAAAAGTAAGGAAACATCTATAGTAAATATAGCTGTAATGTTATCGCTAACCTTAATATATGGAACTCTCAATGATTTAGGATAATGGTGCTTTCAAGGGTAGTGAATGATTTATAAATTTTAAATGAACTGCTTACTCAGGTTAATAATTCTTATAATTAATTGCCTACTTAATAATTTTTATCCTCTATCCAAATGATTAGTCTTCAATGTTTTCGTATTGTCTAGGTAAATATGACTCTCACACTGAAAGAACTTAATTAATGCTATAATTTACATGACTTGCTAAATTGTTACTTTATATTTTCCCCTATACTTGGTGATTGAGAAGTTTCAAGCATTATTTGTCCTGAAAGTTTATTAGCATTTTGTCTCGTAAATTCAAAATCAATTTGTTACTGTGTGTTATTACAGGCTATGTCCTATTTACCGGGGTAGAGTTTTCACCCGGGAATGCCTGCTATTATACTTCTCGAACAAACAAACAAACAAACAAACATAAAAAAGAAATATGTCCAAGTAACTCCAAAGTTCTAAAACTGAAATCAGTGTTCAAGCTCTTTTTATATCTAGATACCTGAGATAATAAATATCAGCCCTCAGCGCTTGCAAAGTAATCTGACAAGTACAAGGGGGAGCATTCATGTTTTAAATATGGTTTGCAAAGCATGGCTTCTGTTATTTTCCTCTGTTATTTTCCCCATTCAAACAGTAGAGTGTTTCTGTTTCTGTCAAGCTAGCGACCAGAAGAGAACTTGTAATGTATTTCTAGACTTTGTTGATGTTTTTTAATTTCTTTCCTTTACCACAGTTGTATTAACATTATTTAATCATAGGCCTGGATGTTGACTTTTCTAACAACAGGATATTATTCATTCAGAACACACACTTTTCGTATTAGCCAAGGCTTTCTGAAATCGCTCTGGTGTGTCAGTTGAAGGTACAATTAGGCGTTTTTCTAAATACCCAATAATTACCCAGCAGAAAATTCTACCATTTTTATTTCTTAGTTTTAACATACCCGGAGTGGTAACTCAAAAAAATAAGAAAGACCCAAACACGTTTTATGTGGATTTTAAAGTAAGCTTTATATTGAAGCATAATGTAGATAAAGAAAAATGCACCGGTCCTGACCATGCAGTTCGGTGAATTTTCACAAAGGAAAGACGTGAAGGTGGCTGTCATAGAAGATTTCCCGTGCAATTCCTTACGGTGGTTACTAACCCACGTGCGAACTCGACACTGACTTCCACCACCATCGCGCCCCTTTCATTAGCCTCCCATGAATGAGATCGTAAAGGAAAGCCTTTTGTTGTGGGCTGGTTTTCCCCCACATTATGTTTGACGTCTATCCACGTCATTATGTAAGACGTGAACCGATTTTTCTCACTGCTCTGTAGTACTGCATCATGGAAATGCATACATGAGAGAGAGAGCCATATTCCAGCATCGCTGGGGCTTAAGCAGCTGACTGATCGACCTGTTCCACATAGTAAATTTGGATCTATGGATATGTGGGCAATGGACTGAAATGAGGCACAGCACAGCTGGCCAGAGCAGTTGTAAGAGATGGGGACAGTTTGAATTAAGAATGCGGCATGAGGGAGGAGAGAATTGAGTGGTTTTTTTTTTTTTTTTTTTTTACATCAATTACAAGGCGTTTCTGATTAGCTGGGTGTAGGAGTTGAGAGTAAGAGAACTGTGAAGGCTTTTTTCCTTTGGTTTTTAAATGACTTACTGAGGAATGACTGACATACAAACAGCTGTATGTGTTTAATGTATACACCTCGATGAGTTTGGAGATAGCTATATGTTTGTGAAAACATCACCACAGTTGCTTGAAGCAAAAAAGCAAATCAAAGTCTGCTTATTTTTTATTTTTAAAATTGTTTTAGAGAGAGGAGAGGAGCAGAGGGAGAGAGAGAGAGAGAGAGAGAGAGAGGGAGGGAGGGAGGGAGGGAGAGAATCTGAAGCAGGCTCCACACTCAGAACAGAGCCCAACACAGGGCTTGATCCCATGACCCTGGGATCATGACCTGAGCTGAAATCAAGAGTCGGCCATTCAATGGACTGAGCTACTCAGTACCCCTGGGGTTTTTTTGTTGTTTATTGTTTTTGTTTTTTGGGGTTTTTTTTGTTTTGTTTTTTTTAACAAAATATCTAGGTGAAATTGTTTTTTCTGAGACCAGTTTCAGAACATCAGGAATGTCAAGGTGTCCGTCAGGGGTATGTCACATCCGAGCTGTCTGTGCGATATCCGTATCCAAGTGTTGATCAGGCATTTGGGTAAATGAGCTTGAAGCTCATCGGGCTGAAAATGTAAACTGGGAACTGCTGATACACGGATAGTATTTAAAACCATGGGAATGGTCACGATCATGTAGGAATTGAAGAGAGAAGGGGGAGAGATGTTACCTGAGTCTTGAAAGAAATTCAGTATCTAAGGGATCATATGAAAAGGGAAGCTCGAAAAAGAGACCGACGTATTTCAGAGTTAGAGGAGGAACCATGGCCAGGGTGATACACAGAAAGCCAAGAGAGGCGGCGACTGGGAGCAACCAGATGCAATATCGGTGAGCTGTCTGGTAGGATCAGGGCTAAATAATGCTTGTGCGTTTTGCAGAGTGGGTGTCTGAATCTGGCAGCTTGATTGGCGGGGGATAGGAACACTAAGGAAATGGAGATTATTGGGTGTAGACTACTCTTTTGAGAAACTGCCAACGAAGACAAGGAGAGGACAGAGTGGTAACTGGTGGGTGTGGGGCTCAAGGGTTTCTTTTTAAGTTAGAAATGATTAAGTGAACTGGATGCTGACAGGACTGATTAAGTTGAAAGAGATCCAAGATCCTGAACAGACAGAGAGGTGACCCAGCACCCCAGAGAAATTCCCCTCTAGCCTCTATCGTGGCCTGGATGGAACTCCAGAAGCAACTTCAAGTGACTGGGTAGAACCACGAGGCTGAATTTCCCCAAGGTATGACTGAAAGGCTCCCCAAGGAAGCTCTTAATCACCTGTGCTAAGACAGCAGTTGGCCCACACCCAAAGCATCTGCAATCACAGCACCAGGACAGGGACTGATGACCCCCCCCCCCCCCACCTTCTACCCCTCTTGCTTCACCTCTCCTATTAACTCTGGGGAGTAAATGTCCAAAGTGTCCCATCACCCGCATAAACCAGGCCAGTGATGATCTTTTTTTCAGTACTGATTTTTCAGGTTTCCTATTAGAGACCGTTTACTTCAGCAATTTTCCTTTCACAGCCTAAACTGGGCACTGGGTTCCTCCTCCATGTGGTTAACAGACTGGTTCTTATCTGTATTCTCCTCTGTACTAGAAGAGGGACCAGAGACAAAGTACTATGTTTTGTTCTTCCATTTATCCAATATGGATTTAACGGGTTTTTAATTTTTTGTAACTGTTGATTTATTTTGAGAGAGCACATGAGCAGGAGCAGGGGATGTAAAGAGAGAAAGGGAGAGAGAGAATCCCAAGCAGGCTCCACCCTGACAGTATGGAGCCCAAAGCAGGGCTCGATGTCACAAACCTTGAGATCATGACCTGAGCCGAAATCAAGAGTCCAACACATAACGGACTGAACTACCCAGGCGCCCCAGTTTACCAAGTGTTTATTAGACATATTTTTAAGTTCTTAGGGCACTTGGTAATGGCTGACCCACCAAGGGCACTACCAGTAAATTTGTTGAATGAATGAATGAATGCATGCACACAAGAATGAATGAAGTCTAATAGAAGGAGTAATCAGAGTTGTTTGGTAGTAATTCTTTGTCTAGAGTACATTGTTTTTTTTAATGTTTCTATTTGAGAGAGAGAGAGAGAGAGAGAGAGAGAGAGAGAGAGGGGCAGAGAGAGAGAGAGAATCTCAAGCAGACTCAGTGCTGTCAGCTCAGAGCCTAACGTGGGGCTCTATCCCAATGAATTGTGAAATCATGACCTGAGCAGAAATCAAGAGTCAGAGGCTTAACTGCCTGAGCCACCCAGGTGATTACCTTGAACTTTGATATTGACTTACTGTGAACAACGTTTTATCGTATATTTGCTTAAAACAGTTCCACCCTTTACAAAACTTTGAATCTATAAAGGGATGACACGGATATTTAAAACACCATATTTATTTCAGAATCTTGCAAACACTGAATTGCATTGTTTTATGAAACAAGCTAATGTTCCCCAAGCTCACATAATACGCCAATATAAACAGCATGTAAGAATAATTCTAAGAGATTTTTAATTTTCTAAAATCCATTAAAAAGAAAATTTCAGGGACCAACTACGGTTTCCATCGGTGTGCCAGAATGGAGGAACAGTCATCTGCCCTAACCAAAGGTCCAACTAGAATTGCTCGAGAACTTATTTGCTGTTGGGAATCTAGACACCACTCAACATGGTCACAAAATACTTCAGCACCTTAGAAAGCACATTTTCATTCTCTGGCGTTAAGGTGTCCGTTTTCTCTGGCGTGTGGCTAAGAACTCCAAAGGTAGAGGCCTGGGGTCTTACGTTTACTTTGTAAACAACATGCAAATATTTTGGAGCGGTACTGTATTTACTGCTATCATCTTCTGAAAACTAAAACATGAGCCCTTCACCCCTCCCCCCCATGTCCAATCTCAGAAGAAGGTCCAAGCAGTTGTGGGGTCGGTTACACTGGGAAACCTTTTCCCTTAACTTCACCTCAAATCGTGGGCGGTTTGAGAACAGAAGCCACGTGCAATTCATGCTTTCTACCCAGAGTTTAGAGTAGCATCCGGCTTTTAGGAAAAGCACAATATTTTCATTAACTCAATGAAGACCTATGTGAAGTTCTTCCAGCATCGATCCACGAACAATAGATTGAATGGCGAAGTAAGTAATGACTCAGGGCCCAAAACTGTCACCAAAGCCTGTTGCCACGTGTGCTTTATCACTGGCATTCAGGGGGAAGAGCTAGCAGGGAACGTAAACATGTTTCCCTGGCTAAGGGGACTTTCGCTTTCCGGATGAGTGCGTAAGGTGCTTGGAAGTCTCCATTGGGTCCTAACAGCAAGCTGAAAATCAGCAGCTCTTTGTGGATTCTTAAGAGAGGGGAGGACCCAGGCAAACACAGGGAGGCACAGCTTCCCAGAGCAGAAGCTGGGTGGAAACCAGGCAGGAACCAGGGCTGCGGTAGGGGGCCTGGGTTGTAACTGACCAATTGCCAGACAAATCAGAGTTACAAACTCTGGGGGTTGGGGGGGCTGCCTTTCATACGGCTTTCCCACAACACTGTGAGATTTTACCTTCAGGAGCCGAACCAGGTGCCCACAGTAAATACCAGGAAAAAGAAAGTCTCTGCCCTACAGCACAGAGACTGACATGGGGCTGATCTCCCTAGCGGTGAGATGATGGCCTGAGCTGAAACCAAGAGTCAGAGGCTTAAATGGTTGAGCCACCGAGGTACCCTGATGCTTCTTTAAAACATGTATCTCCTGTCCATTTTGTGCATTTATTTCGTTTCCCAAAATTGATGTCTATTTATTAAAACTTAAACCTTTGTTGCGACATCTAAGAGACATGTGTGTTTATACCTGCTCTGACTCAGGTATGAGTGTGCCTTGTATCTCCTTATATACATGTGCCAGTGAGGAGAAGAGGGAGAGGAAGCAGAGTACGGATGCAGCCATAGACGGAGGGACTGATGGGATCTGCCCCAGGAATGCTCCGTACTATAGAGTTTAGACTAAAACTGAGCTCTTCAGTTTTCACAGACAATTCAAAATTTACGTGTTTTATGGGCATATTGGTGGCTCAGTCGGTTGAGAATCAGAGTCTTGATTTCAACTCAGGTCATGATCCCAGGGTCATGGGATTGAAACCCCCATCGAGCCCAGTGTTGGGCTCCCCACTGAGTGTGGAGCCTGCTTAAGATTCTCTCTCTCTCTCTCTCTCTCTCTCTCTCTCTCTCTCTCTCTCTCCCCCTTTCCCTCCCTCCCTCTCTCTCTAAAAGGAATTTAAAAAATTTTAAAATGCCCATATTTTACACACATATAACCAAGTAAATGCAAAGCTCCAAGAGCCATCTACACAAATATCCTCTTTAACAGAAAGCCTTTTGCCAATGCAAGAGAATAGACTGGTTAGCGAAATGCCATTAGGTTTCTCTCCAGTCATCAATCTGTTAATCCCCCTGGACTGCATGGTCTCTGGAGCTTTGGCCACAGATAATACATTTACAGACACTGCCCGCAGGCCTGAACCCAGATGTCCCTTTAGCCATTTCCACAGAGTGAATGATGAAATTCGACCATAGAATTTTTTACCCAAACATTTCCGTTCAGACTCTCCCCATTTCTCCACCACTCTGAACGATACCCAAAGAATAAAAGGAAATGAACAAAAGTGATTGGTTCATACAAGGAACATAAAGATTTCTGGGCAATGTTAAAAAGGGGCTGCTTTGTAGGCCGTGGCTGGAACAGAGGCCAAGTGTTGATGGAGTCATGAACTCATCTCCCCCAGAGCTGCAGGTGTTCATTTAAAGCAACAGGCTCTACACAACGTTTTCTGCGCTGGTGGTTTCGGGAGCCTTGAAAATCCACTGAGTGATTTTTTTCCTTTAGCCAAATACCTGTTTCTTAAGGCATGAAAATTACAAGTATCTGAAAGAAAGTAGGGTTGTTATTTCCCTTTAGTGGCTCTCTGTCTGCTGTCTCACATGGTGGCCTGTGGCTGCATGTTGCTCTGAAGGATAGGAAATGTGGCTGATCCAAATTAAGATGTGCTATAAATGGAAAATACACACTGAATTTTAAACATTTAAAAACATTGTAGGTTGAAATACCATTTTGGATATTTTGGATTATTTAAAAAAATTTTTTTTAATGTTTATTCATTTTTGAGAGACACAGAGCACAAGTGGGGGAGGAACAGAGAGAGAGGGAGACAGAATCGGAAGCAGGCTCCAGACTCTGAGCTGTCATCACGGAGCCTGACGTGGGGCTTGAATTCATGAGCCACGAAATCATGACCTGAGCCAAAGTCGGACCCCCAACCGACTGAGCCATCCAGGCACCTCTTGGATATCTTGGATTAAATGGGATGCTTTGAAGTCAATTTCACTTGTTTCTTTCTACTTTAAATGTGGTCGCTGGAAATGTTTAAATGACCTAAGTAGCTCGCTTTATATTACTACTGATCAGGGCCACTCTGTAGAGTTCTCTTCTTCAACAGTAAAAAGGGAGAAATGAGCTAAGTCATTCTTGACCTTTATGAGTTTCTCGAGCAGAGAACCCATCTCGTCTGCACTCTCTAAACCCTCGTACACCATGCCTGAGGCCGTGGAGTGGATGGAGAAGCCTTCAAATGCTTCCTAGTTCCTTTAAAATTAAGTAGTGGTGTCCTTTTAAACCCAAACGTTAGCCCTTTTGCTCTCAGACCCCTATTACTTATCCTGCAAAATACAAGTTAGAGCAGTGTCGTTAAGGCCTATTTCCTGATCATCGCCCTGCACGCGCGTTAAGTCCAGCATGCTTTAGAGTCTCGTCACTGTGTCATTTGACCGCTGAGGCCTGTTGGTTGCATGCCACGGAAAACAACTCTGATAACCAAAGCAGGAAAATAAATGCACTGGAAGGACATCTAACACCTACAAAAGCACCCAGAAGGTTGGAGAACAGGCTTACTGAGTTGGCGGGAACTGGAAGAGGGGACACACCATCCCCTCCATTAAATAATAATGTCCATGTTTTCATTGACCCGGTAACTGTCTCTCCTCCTCAAATCCTACATGGGAGCCTGTGATTGGCATGGTGACCCGTACCCATGCCCTAACCACCACAAGAGGCTTAAGCTGACCCACAGGGAGGCAGATCCCCACCTACCATCAGGACTCACACGATGGAGCCTATCCCAAATGTGAGAAAGGCATTCAGACTCCGGGTATTAATTTTTATTAACAAGCATCCCTCCAGATCCCTCCAGAAATAGCGCCTCTGTGGTACAGAAGAGCAGACAGGAAGGTTGGCAGTAGGGCTGACACAGAAATTTGAAATTCATATTTTTAGTGGAAAAGATGCTGGTGTCTTAAACACAGCATGGTTTTAAAAGCATCAGCTTATGAAAATAAACTGTGATTTAGACTGAACAAAAATTTCCCGTGCTTCCCAAAATGAAACCAGCCTTCTCAATGTGTTTCTAATGAGGACTGAATCTGAGTTTCAGAACCTTTCGATTTTTTCAATCTACAGACATTTATTGACCTATTAGTCTTAGTTGAGCCTCTAAGAATGGAAGATCAAGGAACAGCAGATAATTGCATATAGACATTTCCATTAAAGGGGACCATGTAGGGCTTTCTGCGGTTGTTAATGGTCTGTTGACACTCAGTAGGAGAGAAACTCGTTATATTCCTGACTTTATAGAGAGCTATACCTATAATTAGCTAGACATTGCTTAGGGTACTCATTTAATTGCAATTATCAAATTTTAAAAATCCCTCTTTTCTTTACTTAAAAATATATACCATCAAAGCCATCCATGCACATCCAAAGGAAGAATAGAGCTCAAGGGCTGGCCTATCATGAGAAACCAAACCGGTCCTTGCCCTCATCTATTTTAACCATTTTTAAAATTTTTATTATTGCAGAGGTTACACACACAAGTTTAAATAAAGCATTCATACTGCAATTTAAAAAAGTCTATTATCTAGACCCAAGGCACCAAATGACAACATTCCCACTTTGTATTTCACAGTCTGTTGATTCCAGATCATCACAAACAACTGTAATTGGTGGGTACAAAGTAAAGATCACAACAGAAGAATTAAAGGGACTGAAACAGAGGTTTTTCCAGTGACCGTTTTCTGGTCTGACTTGGCCTCCCTCTGTCTCTTCCTGCAAGGGGACAACTTGGGGTCAATTGTCAAGGTGACTGCGCATGCCTTGAGTCTTTCTATGAGAACGGAGGGAACCACACCTTTCGTCCTGAGCTGCTGTGTGGCCCAGGGGCTGTTACAAGTGTCCTTCTGGAACGGCCGGGGCAAGAGCTACTCTCTCCCCAAACTTGGTCTGGTTTGTCTTCGGTCTTTTGACGGCTCAGCGGCCAGAATGCAGCTGCTGTTTGCAGCTCCGTTCTTTTCCCTTAGAAAACTCAAGCCAAGAGAAAATGTGAAGGAAGCAGAATATTTATTTTTGGCCCTTGTTCATCTACTCAGGCTTTAATGTCATAAATTAGAATAATCTGAACAGCAGGACGTACCAAGCCCCGTGGTGTGGATGTCAAAAATCAAATCAGGGGACTAGTCCTCTATTATTTGAAGCAAAAGCTAGAATTTCTCTTTTTGTTGCTGTGTGAGGGTGCACGTGTGTTTTATTGTACACACACGCACAAATATTGATAGAGATAATGCTCTAATTAAATAGGCTTGGCAACGATACTTTGGAAAGCACGTACGTGAATAGGACTTCAGTTTAAACTATAATTACCCAGGTGATAAAAGCTCAGGTATTGGTAAAAATTCTGCCCTCTTGACACGAAATCTGATTTCTTGCACTAGTTCCCATTTTAATAAATGGCAATTGCCGTCCTTTTGATGGCTCTGGTCAAAACACGTGGAATTATCCTAGTTCTTCTGTGTATTGTCACTAGTTACAACTAATCCATCAATAAAACTGCTCAGCTGTACAATCCAAATATGTTCACAACCCAACCACTTTTCAGCACCTTCCACGATTAGCTTCTCAGCCCAACACCATCTGTTAATGGAGTTTTGCACGAACTATTCTCCCTCTCTTCATCCGCAGTTGTGTTAGATTCCCAGTCTCGTTATAGTAATGTCCCTGCCATGTCTCTGTCTCATGCTGGCTTTCCGTCTTCAAATTGTGGTTTTGTTTTTTTTTTTTTGTTTTTGTTTTTGTTTTTTTTTGTCTTTTGGTGTGTCTTGTAATTTTTAAATAGCCAGACCTGATGTACCTGGTAAAAGGAACTGTAAAGAGGTAACGTAGCCGGGAGGTATGGGTGGAGGAGAATGTTCTATAGCCCGTGCCTCCTGCCTGTGAATGTCACACGCCTTCCGCTGTTTTGTCTCCCCGCAGAGGCGGGACAGGATGGCCAGAGCAGGCTGAACTTGAGGACTTCCCTTCTCCCATGTGGAAGCCAAAGTTGGCTATCTCCCTGCCCGGGATCTGTTAGGCTTGGTCCAGCAGTTTCTCCTGAAGGCAGGTCTCCTTAAGAACAGAGCACTCTGGTGTGTATTTATTTTTATTTTGTTTTTTTATAAGTTCTTATTTCAATTATAGGTAGTTAGCACACAGCGTAATGTTAGTTTCAGGTGTACGACACAGTGATTCAACAATCCTGCGCCACATCCCGTGTCCATCACAACAAGTGCCCTTCTTCACCCCCACCTCCTACTTCACACGTTCCCCGTCGGTAACTATCGGTTTGTTCACTATAGTTGCGAGTCCGTTTCTTGGTTTGCCTCTTTTTCCCTTTGCTCATTGGTTTTTCTTAAATTCTACACATGACTGAAGTCGTATGGCATTTTTCTTCCTCTGACGGACTTGTTTCACTTGGCATTATACCCTCTAGCTCTACCCATGTCGTTGCAAATGGCAAGACTTCGTTCTTCATGGCTGAGTAATATTCCATTGTACATATATGCCACATCGTCCTTATCCATTCATCATTCAGCGGACACCTAGACTGTTTTCGTAATTTGACCATCATAGATAGTGCTGCTTGGTGTGTTTTTAAGCATTCCTCACCCCTCTTCCCGACTTCTGCTTCCAGAAGCAGAATTTTGGGATTCTCTCTCTCTCCCTCTCTCTCTGCCCCTTCCTTGCTCCCTCTTTCTCTCTCTCTCAAAATAAATAAACTTAAAAAAATAAACACATTTTATTTTTAAAAGAAGTTTTAATCCTTGAAAAAATGTTGTCTTATTGAGGTATACTTAATATACAAAAACCTGGACATATTTGTTATGTACATTTTGACAAGTCTGGACAGATGCATGTACCCATGATACCATCAGCACAATCAAGGTAGTAAACATATCCATCACCTCCAAAAGATTTCTTATGTCACTTTCCTTTTTTATTTTTTGTGGTAAGAACACTTCACATACGATCTAACCTCTTTCTAATATATTATCTTTTGCTGCATGCATTCCTTCCACAATTACTAACTGCCAAATTTTTTTCAGGCTTGAATTAAACATGCAGTATGCTAAAAATAAGATATACACAATCCCTACCTTTCAGAACGCAAAATATGCTTTATTAGCTAGGCATCTGAAATACATCAAATCTGAGGCATAATATGACTCACATTGAGGAGTTTAGCCTTTGTTTAAAGGCTTTGGGAAGGATTTAAAGAACCTAGTTGGCATAATTACATGTGTGTATAGGAAATATTAGGCTACAGGTGAAAATGAGAAAGAACAGAGTGAGTCATGTGACAAGACCAGAAGGAAGTGGATATGTTCACAAGGTGGGATGTGGTGGTGCCTGAACCAGGGCCTGGGAATATGAATGAAAAAAACCAGCAAGGTTTCAGAAATACTTGGCATGTGAACTGGCCTGACTTGGTGATTGGATCTATAGCTGAGGTGAGAAAGAAGAAAGAGACGAAATCTCTCCACAGCGAATTTAACAACGTGTGTACTGAAATTGAATATATAACTACTCAGATACAGTCTCAAAACCTCCTAGAGAGGCAAGCTTCCGCCTGTCAGTCAGGATTCCACATATGTAGCATCAGAATGAGTCAACAGATGTCATTGTGTTATGATTCAGTATTTAATGAAGTGACAGGAGACAAGGAGTTCTAGAAAGAAACTTTTCTCAGCTTGCACAGGTAAAGAGTTGGTTTTGAAACCTGGTATATTGGCTAGCTATTTCTTAAAACAACCTACATTTATCATCTCATGTTTTGTGCATCAGGAGTCCAGGAATGACCTAGTTGGATCCCCGTGAGTGGCTAATGAAGGTACCATCAGTCAGCCAAGGTATCAGTTTCATCTGAGGCTCAGCTGGGGAAGGATCCCATTTTAAGCTCCCGGGGTTGTTGGCAGAATTCAGTCCCTTTGCAAGCTATTGGGCTTTACAGAAATGTTTCTTTTCTTTGTTTTCTTTTTCTTTCTTTCTTTCTTTCTTTCTTTCTTTCTTTCTTTCTTTCTTTCTTTCTTTCTTTTTTTCTTTCCTTCCTTTCTTCTTCTTCTTCTTCTTCTTCTTCTTCTTCTTCTTCTTCTTCTTCCCTCCCTCCCTCCCTCCCTCCCTCCCTCCCTCCCTCCTTTTCTGCTGTGTTGTGGACAGAGGGTGCCCTCAGGTGTTTATCACATGGTTCCCTCCATAGGCCAGTCCACAACATGGCAGCTGGCTTCTTCAAAGGCAGCAAAGGAGAAAATGTCTCCTAGCAAGACAACTGTTGCAATCTTACATGATGTGATCACATGTAACCTGTCATCATTGCTGTGTTCTACAGGTTAGAAGGAAGTCACAGGTCTGGCCCACACTCAAGGGAAGGAGGTTATAAAGGAGTATGGGGAGGTGGGGGGGTCACGAGGGTAACACAGATGAATACAATTCCCGTAAGCCCCTAGGTTGTTATTCCTATCTAACTCTCAGGCATTTAGTGATAAAGTAATACCTAATGTGAAACAGTGGTATCATATAAACGTATCTTTCTTGTCTTTGCCTGTCTTATCTGTTTCTGTTCAGTATATCAAAAGTTTTGTTTATAAACTTCAACTAAGTAATTATCCAAAACTAGTTGACTCAAAGAAAATACAACATTATCTTCTAAAGTGGTGAAAATTATGTCGCTGAAGCTCTGGGGATATCATTGTGAGCAAAGAAAATAGAAGCTTATGGAAAAAAAAATGTGTCTTAGTAACAGGGTTTCCAGTAATTCAATTCAACTTCTTGAAGCCTCTTTCTATTCTAATATGCTTTGGTGTAATCCCTGATGAGTATTCTGTATGTGCAGTAACACAAACAGGCATCCATTTGGCACAATTTGAGTACTGACTGGCAGGAAATGTATAGAGGAGATCACAGAGCTGTTCTTGCCGTTGGCTGTTCATCTTTTCTACCAAGCCTTACTGAGCAGGATGAGAGGGAAATAATAATGCCTAGTATTTCTAATACCACACTTGTATCAGCAGTGAAGGTAGATATGTTTGTTCCACACATTTGGTCATTTATGAAGTTCACCTGTAACAACCATGTCAAGACCCAGCGAGCAAATGGCAGGGCACATGTAGTCTTGTGTATGGCATCTGTTCACCATTTCTCAGCCACTATGGGCCACGTCCTCACCTATCTTAGACTTGGTCACAACAGGTAAGTTGACTTCCGTTTTAATGCCTTCTTTTTCCTCAGCTTGGCTTTAGTGAGGTAGGTGTTCTGATAATTATTCAGCTCAGAATCCAAAGAGTTTAAAATCCATACTGAGGCGAGCAAAGACAAGAAGGTGGAACTCTAATGGGAGAAGATGCCTGTATTCATCAAATTTTAGTGATCACCATTTCCTTACACCTCTAGACTGCAGAATACTTTCAACCGAGGGCACAGATCCATGCATGGGTATATAAGTACTACTCACTGTATTTTTACTTATGTTTCCCAAAGTCTATTCTATTGCCCTTGCCATCCTATGTGCATGCAGTGACCTTCTCATAGATCTGGGAGTATCAGGTTTACGTACAGCAGACATTGCCTTAACTTCCACCCACCGGTGTCCTGGAACAAACTGGATCCTCCGTTGTTTCTGTGCCACTAGTTGACTTGTGCCCACGGCACTCTTGCTTTTGCCTGCTTGGCTGGACCACATGCTTGCCAAGAATCAGTCACGTTCCTTTCAGAACTGCTTTTGCCACTTCAGTTGTTACTCTCATTACATGTTGTAATTAAAGACCAAAAAAATTTGCTGAAATCAAAGTTGAAGGTAGAAGTCAGTGGTTCAACTGAAACTAAATTAAAGGCTTTAGAGACCTTCGGTAAAGAAAAGGAGCTTGAAAATAGCTGTCAAATTAGGTGTTGATGAGGTAACTGTAAAAGCGGGGAAAATATTTAGACAGATTCTGCCCTCAGAATGGTCCAAGAAAAGTCTTTCTGACTCAATTTGAAATAACCTAAAACTAGGATTTAAAAAAAAATGTTTATTTGCTTTTGAGAGACAGAGAGAAAGAGTGAGCAAGAGGAGGGAAGGGGCAGAGAGAGAGAGGGAGACAGAGGATCTGAAGTGGGCTTTGTGTTGACAGCAGAGAGCCCTACATGGGGCTCGAACACACAGACTGTGAGATCATGATCTCAGTCAAAGTCAGATGCTTAACTGACTGAGTCACCCAGGCGCCCCTTACACTAGGATTTTTAAAAGCTACATTATGGATGTAGATTATGAGAAAATTACACAGGACAGTCATCAGACAACATTCATGGAAAGGACTCCTTTTCTGGCCATACATTAGGAAAAATACACACCTATTTAGGAGTTTAAGTTAAAAATGTTATCATTGTCATGATTCAGCTTTTAGTTACCTTTATTTTTTATTAACCTCTATAATTCACATATCATAAAAGTCACCTTTATTTTTTTTTAGTTTATTTATTTATTTGGGGGGGGGGAGGGGCAGAGAGAGAGACAGAGAAACAGAGAGAGAGAATCCCAAGCAGGCCTCGCACTGTCACCAGAGAGCTTGATGCAGGGCTCGAACTCAAGAACCGTGAGATCATGAAGGGAGCTAAAATCAAGAGACACTTAACTGACTGAGCCACCCAGGTGCCTCTAAAAGTCACCTTTAAAGTATTGAATGTAGTGGTTTCCAGTATATTTATAAATCCATCAACCATTACTACTAATCCTAGAACATTTCCATCATTTGTATATTTTGGGCTTTTCATATAGATGGAATCATACATATGTAGCCTTTTGTGGTTGGCTTCTTTCACTTGGCATAGTATTTTCAAGGTTCATCCATGTTGTCATATGAATCCTTTTTATGAGTGAATGGTGATTCATTTTATGGATATGCCAAATTTTGTTTGTCTAGTTATCAGTAAGTGGGCATTTGAGATTTTCCACTTTTTTGGCTGTTACAAACAACGCTGCTATGAACTTTTGTGTACCATTTTTTGCATGGCATATATTTTCAATTCTCTTGGGTGTATACCTACAAATAGAATTGCTGAGTCCTATGGCAACTGTATTTCACTTTCTAAAGAAATACCAAACTCTTTTCCAAAGAGGAACTACACCATCTTATATTCTCACCAGCAATGTATCAAAATTCTAATTTTTCCACATTTTTGCCAACCTTTGTTTTTTCTTTTTATTATTACAGCCATTTTAAACTAGTACGTTATTGTGGTTTTAATTTGCATTTCACTAATGACTAATGGATTTTAAGGATCTTTCCACGTGTTGATTGGCCATATATATGTCTTCTTTGGTGAAATTTCTATTGAAATCCTTCACCTGTTTTTTTTTTTATTCCATTTTTTAGGTTGCCTTTCCTTTTTTGATAGTGTCCTTTAAGTGACAAAAAATATTAATGTTGAATTCCAATTCATTGGTTGCTTGTGCCTTTGCTGTCATATCTAAGGAAATCACTGCTGAATCTGAGGTTACCAGTGTTTACAACTGTGTGTTCTTCTAATTGTTTACAGTTTTTGTACTTAGATTCAGGTTTTTGTATGTGTGATTTTTGAGTTCTGTGTATGGTGTGAGGTAGAGACCAAAACTCATTTTTTGAACATGATATCCACTTGTGCCAGTAACCGCCTGTTGAAAGACTCTTCTTTCCCAATTTAAGCACCTTGACATTCTTGTTGAAATGTATGAGTTTACTCAGGACTCTCAATTCTACTCCATTGACAATATGTCTTTCCATATGCCAGATTGCCAGAGTCTTCATTACTGGAGCTTCACGGTAAGTATTGAAATTGGCAAGTGTGAGCCCTCCAGCTTTGTTCTTAGTTTTAAGATTATTTTGGCAATGGTGGGTCCTTTGCATTTCCATTTAAATTTTAGGATTACCTTAGTTCACACAAACGGCAGTTGCGTTTTTTGGTAGCGATGGTGCCATGTAGATTATATGGGAAATGTTGCCATCATCACACTATTAAGTCTTTAATCCATAGGATGTCTTGACATTTATTTACATATTCTTCAATTTCTTTCAACAGTGTTTTGTACTTTTCAGTGTATACGTCTTGCACTTTTTAGTTAAATGCATTTGTAAGTATGTTATTCTTTGCTCTTGAAAATGGAATTGATTTCTTAAATTCATGTTCAGATTATTTATTGCCAGCCTATAGAAATACAAGTGATTTTTTATATATGGACCTTGTAACCTTCAAATATACTGAACTCATTCGTTATCTCTGTTGTTAACATGGATTTCTTAGAAATTTCTGTACATAACATCCTATCATCTGCAAATAGTTTCATTCTTCCTTTCCAATGTGATGGCCTTTTTTTCTTTTTCTTGTCTAAGCATCCTAGCTAATCCTGTAATACAATGTTGAATACAAGTAGTGAGAGCAGACATTCTTGTCTTTCTCCTAATTGTAGGGGAAAAACTTTCAGCATTCATTATTAAGAATGATTTTAGCTTTGAGCTTTTTAATAGATGTCCTTTATCAGGTCCCTTTCTGTTGCAGGTTTGTGATTTTTTTTTCCTTAATCATGAAAAGGTTGGAGTTTGTACCTTAAGAAACCATTTCCTTACTCTTTATTTCTTCATTTGGATTCAAATTACTCTCTAGCCTAGTTTTCATTTCAGCCTGAAGGAACCCTTTTCGTATTTCTGGTTAAGAAGATCGGCTCATGACTTACATAGTTATCCCTGCCTATTTAAAATAAATTCATCTCTTGAAGAACTCAGGACAACTGTAAGAATTTCTATAGAATGGACCTTATTTTTTAATCTATTCCTGGCTCCACATGTTCTGTCATTTGTAGTTCTTTGAATACTTGGTGCAGGATCAGGCTTCATCAGACCTAAGTTCCATTCCTCTAGAAAGACTCTCGAGGTGGTGTTGTGTTCTTTATCCAGGAGATACATGACATTTATGCATTTCAATCTTGGTTATTTTAGCTGTCGTTGATGCTCAATGATTAAATTCTTTAATTAGGCAGTGCATCTGGGTGGCTCAGTTGGTTAAGCATCTGACTCTTGATTTCAACTAAGGTCATGATCTCATGACTCACTGGTTCAAGCCCTGTGTCTGGGTCTGTGCTGATGGCCCAGAGCCTGCTTCCGATTCTCTCCCTCCCTCTCTGTGTCTCTCCCTCCCCTGCTCCCTCACTAGCATGCACTCTCTCTCTCGAAAATAAATAAAAGCATTTAAAAAAATAATAAGCTAATTTTGCAAATGGTGGCATTTTAATTGTTGCTTCTTTTAAAAATTAATTTGTTGGGATATTGTAATAAAGAGACACTTCCCGTGATTTACTCTTTGATTACCAGCAGTACAGTTCATATAGATAAAGTAGAATAAATGCTTGCTTCTTTCCCTTTACTTAGCACTTTTCAAGAAAATAACTTGTTTTCTTACCATCCTCCAAAGATGACCAGTTAGTTTTTGTTTGGTGTTTTATTTTTGTTTATTTGATGATTTGTCGCTGTTATTTTTTTATTCCAGCACTCTTTCAGGAACTAGAGATGTAAAGTTGAACACAAAGTATCTGCTTTAAAAACCCTCCCCGTTTACTTCCAGATTAATCCACACTAAAAAGCTACTTAGATAAAGCATATACAAACAATGCAGTATTTTCTTTGTATGAAAATTTCTGTATTACTCCTCTCCGGGACCTAAAAGCACTGAACAATTCCAATAATCAACAGCATTTCTATGTACTAGAAATGAATGGGGTTTAGAACTAGAGGAATAACAGAGAGTAAGCACACACACAAACAAATCTTATCTGTAAAGACATAAGATGCAAATGTTTTAAATGTTTTGAAAGAGTAGGGGCACCTGGGTGGCTCAGTGGTTTGAGCATCCGACTTCGCCTCAGGTCATGATTTCGCGGTCTGTGAGTTTGAGCCCTGCATCGGGCTCTGTGCTGACAGCTCAGAGCCTGGAGCCTGTTTCAGATTCTGTGTCTCCCTCTCTCTCTGACCCTCCCCCGTTCATGCTCTGTCTCTCTCTGTCTCAAAAATAAATAAACGTTAAAAAAAAATTAAAAAAAAAGAAGAAAGAAAGAGTAGAATGTGGCATAATGCTTAAACTTCATAAAGAATACCTCATCGAAACAGAATTGTGATTTGGAAGAAGCAATTTTTAAATTGGGGCTGGAAGAATGAGTAGAAGCCAGGCGAGCCGAGATGAGGGAACAAAATCCAGGCCCAGAAAGCAACATAAGTGGGAAGAACCGAGGCATGAAATAACTTGGCATAACTGGGGAAAAGACAGGAGGCTTTACCTCAGAATGCCAATTAATTTAACCTGGGAAACACCAGGTACAAGTTGAAATGCAATAGTAACATTTCTTTGCTTCCAGTTTACAAAGCACGTTTTTCTGTGTACAAACATATGATGGATAATAAAAGAAAATATGACATTAACAAATTCTTTTTTTTTTAAGTTTATGTATTTAGAGAAAGCAAAAGCTTGCACCAGTGAGTGGGCATGAGTCGGGGAGGGGCAGAGAGAGAGAATCCCAAGCACTGGTAGCCCAGAGCTCATGTGGGGAATCTTGAGATCATGAACTAAGCTAAAGTCAGATGCTTTACCGACTGAGCCACCCAGGTGCCCCAACAAATTCTCAATATAATACATTTTGGTGAAACTGATTCATCTGATGTTAGATTAATAGCAAATTTCCAATTCTCTAAGCACAAAGATACACTTGCTAGCCTATTAGAAAGTTGAAGCTTTCTCTCAGATTTTTCTCAAATATTACCAACAACTGATAGTTAGGAACTAGTTCATGCATTAAAGACAGGGCATCTTGTTGGTCTTCCCAGGATGGAAAGAGGTGTTATTTTTTGTATCCAATCTCTCTGATATATCGTCTATTCTTTCCAACCATGTATTTTTTTTTTTTTACAGTCAATGAGTTTTGACAAATATATACACCCATATAATAATCAGGGTAAAAATACAGGGCATTTTTATAAAAATACAGAACATTTTTATCACCCCAAAATGTTCTTTGATATTCTTTAAAAGTCATCCCCCTCAACTCCTAGCCCCATAAAGCACTGACCTTCCTGTTGTTACTATAAGTTAACTTATATTATTCTGCATTTTATCAACAGAATCGTAAAATGTGAACTGTGTGTGTACCTTTTACCCAACATAATACTTTTGAGATTGATCTATGTTATTCTGTGGATCAATAGCCCATTCCTTTTTATTACTAAATACTATTCTGCTGCATAGATATACCATAATTTGTTTATCCACATACCAGAGGAAGGACTTTGGGAGTATTTCCAGTTTTGGTCTAATATGAACAATTATGTAGGAGACTTTGTATGGACATATGTCTTCATTTTTATTGGGTAACTCCCTAGATGTAAAACTGCTTACGTACACAGTTAAGTGTATGTAGAAGGATCTGTCAAATTGTTTTCCAGATAAGTTATCTGATTTTATACCCCCAGAAAAAATATACAAATTTCTAGTTTCCCCACACACTTGCAAGCACTATTGACATCTTTCTAAATGTCAGGTTTCTTAGAGAGCTTATATTAATGTGAATTTTCTTGACGACTAATGATAGACTTTTTCATGTGTTCATCACTCATTTCTAACTCTTTTGTGAATGATTTGTTCAAATATTTTGTACATTTTAAATTGTTTGCTTTGTTATAGAGTTATTAGGGTTATTTATATATTTTTGATGCAAGCCTAATTATACAATATTTTTGTTGTCTTATTGAAGACTTAAAATTTTGATGAAATCTAAGTATTAGGATTCATTTGTCTGTTCCTCTTTCAAATATATTTTTAATGATGTGTACTTGCTGTTGTTCTATATAAAAATTCATTGAGCTATGAATGATGTGAAGATATATTCTATTTTCTTCTAGAAGTTTCATAATTTTACCTTGTAAATATTGAACTATATCCATTGTAACTTCGTGTCAAAGAACAAAGTTCTTTTTTTTATATAGATATCCAATTGTTCTAATGCTTGTTGAAAAAATTCTCTCCCCCCTTGACTTCTCTTGGCAACTTTGTGGAAAATCAATTCTTACTATACACATAAGTCTGTTTCTAGACACTCTTATTTTCTCCCATTCATCTACTTTTCTATCTTTGTATCAGCACCGTACGATCTTAATTAGTGTAGTCTTATGGTAAGTCTTGAAATTAGAGTTCTCCCTCTTTGTTCTTATTTTTTTAGAAGAGATTTTGCCTTTTGAGTTTTTTTTGAATATCCATATAAATTTTAGCATTTGCTCAATTTCTACTAAAAAGCCTATTGGGTGTTTGCATGGGATTGCATTAAATGTGACAATCAGTTTACAGAGAACTGAGTTCTTAACAGTACTGAGCCTCTGACTCACAAGAACATTGTCTTTCTCCATTTACTGTAATTTCTCTATGCAGAATTCCTTTTCTAGTTTTCAAAGTACAGATCTTTTATCAATTTTAAATTTTTTATAATAATTTTGTGTTTTCGGATGCTATAATAAACTGTATTCTTCTAATTTAAATCTCAAATTCTTAGTTGCTTATATATAGAAACACATGAGTCTACCTTGCCTGCTATCTCATTAAATTCACCTAATAG
Organism: Panthera tigris; assembly: GCF_018350195.1. Taxonomy (NCBI): domain Eukaryota; kingdom Metazoa; phylum Chordata; class Mammalia; order Carnivora; family Felidae; genus Panthera; species Panthera tigris. Next base: position 50,485,822 of record NC_056674.1, read on the forward strand.
TTCTAGTGCATTTTAAATGGCTTCCTTAGGATTTTCTCTACACACAATCATGTCTTTATTTCTATCTTAATTTCCAGTTATAAAAACCATAGCCTCTTTTGCCATGAAATTTGTATTAGAATTTAAAAGTTTCTTGAGAAGCAGCAATTTGAATGTAGACAATAATCTGAGTTCCTTCTTTTTTTTGCTCTGTGTTCTCTTTTTTCTTGCCTTATTGCATTGGCTAAGACCACTGGTACAATAGTAAAGAGAAGTTGTAAAAGAGAGATGTTTGCTTTATTCCTGACCCTAAGGAAAATGCATTTAGTCTTTCACTGCTGAGTATGATGTTATATGCAGATTTTATTGCAGCCCTTTAGCAGCTAGAGGAAATTGTCTTTTATTACTAGTTGGCTGAGATTTTTATCATTGGTATTAACAGAATATATGTTCCTAAGGAGGGGGGGAACTCTGTTGTTAAGACGTATTACAATTTTATATACTTCTAGATTCTTTTTTCTAAATATCTGTTGAGGAATTTCATTTCTATGTACACGAGGGATGTTGGTCTTCAGCCTGATAGTGTTGTAAGTTTTTCGTGGCTGTTTTGCTATGATATGGCATCATATAATGTGTTTATAAGTAGAGGAAAATACTAAACAAGAATGGTTGTGAGTAGACCAATTAGTGTTTAGTGTGTAGGATACATTTAATATGGAAAGTCGCTGGGTGTAAGAAAGATAAAGCACAAAACTTATTTTAATAGTACACAAAAAGTTTCTTTGCTTGGAGAAACACTAAATAATGGTAGAAATAAAATGCACAGATAAATATTGATTATAGATATTTAGGGAGATGTATATTTAATTGAACCAAGAATTGCAAATAATGCTGCAAATATCAATTGTAATTGTTGTGGAATGAGTTCATCTGAAAGGCTTCTAAACAAGAGGATTTTGAGGATGAGCTCTGGAATACATAAGCTTTGCTACAGTCCTCTTAATTATAATCCCAACTCCATTCTCTCCACTGGAAAGATGAAAATGACTTACCTCCATTGGAAAGATGAAAGTGTTCAGGTTTTTTTCCAGTCAGATTTATCATGTCTTACTTTCTAGTGATAAGACCCCAGACTCTTGCCATGCAGATTTCATAAACTAAAAGTTAAGACCAGAGTCCCTGAAATATACAGTTTCCCATCTGTTCAATAATACTTTGAGTTTTGTTGTTATTAAATTATCTAGGAAAATGTTTCTGGATATTTCAAAGTATCTTATGCTCAAATGAAGGACATTATCATAATTATATTAATTCAAAATATGACCAAGTTTTACCTCTACACCCATTGTTTTCAAATTTTACTTCACATAGAGAATTTTCCAGTAGTCAGTCCTTCAAGAGTTCCTCTTTATGTGTGTGTATGCACATGTGTGTATGTATGTGTGTGTGTGTGTGCGCATGTGTGTATCAGACAGGAACTGTGGTCTCATCTGTAGACTTTCCTAATGATATTTTAAAAGTTGGGGGCACCTGGGTGGCTCACTTAAGCGTCCAATTTCAGCTCAGACTATGATCTTGTGTCTTGTGGTTTGTGAGTTCCAGCCCCACATCAAGTTCTCTGCTATAAGCAGATCTCTGCTTTGGATCCTCTCTCTTTCTCTCTGTCTCCGCCCTTCATTCACTCTCAAAAATAAATTAAAAAACATTAAAAAAATAAAAGTTGATATTTAACAGATTTTTCCTTAAAATAACATCTTACTTGATAACATTGTGTCTTGGGTTTTTCCTTTTATTTATTGAATTTCTTCCTTTAACTGGGAATCTCTATTAATTTTCTCACTACAAATGGGTTCCTTGATTTGATTCAGAAGCCCTAAATTCCCACCTGTAATTACAGCAGGTGCCCTTTCAAGACAGGTGGATGTGTACCTTTCTGCTTCTTTAAGTCTCTTAAAATAACTTTGTATTTATTACATTCTTCTATAACTGATGTGCTCATTATGAAAAAAATGTAAACATTGAAAATCTTCTTTTACATTCGCCATAATCCCACTGGTCAGAGGTAACAAACACGTGAGTTAAAATCAGTCATACATCAATTCATAATTTAGTTTAGCTCTCCATTATGATTTAACCTTAACATTACATTCATTTATAACTTTACCATGTCTTCCCCTCTGATGTTTCTGTCAATATTATTCCATAGTCTTCTGTTTTAATGAAGAAAATGAAGCTCTTCTGATTTACATTCAGTGAACTTAACCTGGTTTTCATGATTGGACACTTGTAAAATTTCCTTTTTTTTTTCCCTTGTGCCTTGAATAATTTTCAAATCTTGGCATTTCATCACCTTATTTTTTTTTATTGAAAAATTTTTTAGTGTTTATTTTTGAGAGAGCTAGAATATGAGTGGTGGAGGGGCAGACAGAGAGGGAAACACAGAATCCACAGGGGGCTCCAGGCTCTGAGTTGTCAGCACAGAGCCTGTTGCCAGGCTCGAACTCATGAACCATGAAATCATGACCTGAGCCAAAGTCGGACGCTTAACCGACTAAGCCACCCAGGTGCCCCGAATCCCTCTACTTTTTAAAACTCATTTTGCAAACTTTCTGAATTGTCAGTCTCAGTGTACGTGTGTGTGTGTGTGTGTGTGTGTGTGTGTGTAATTCAATAAATATTATTAAATTCTAGCTTCATTATGTCTGTTTTTCTACCTTAAGGAATGCCTATTCTTAGCTGATTGCACAGGCATAGCCTTGATTATTGTTCATGGTCAAAGCATGTCACCTGTTGTCTTGGTCATTGCTTACTCTGGATATAAAATCAAAGCTAGTTTCCTTCTAACTAGTTGCTAAATAGTTGGAATATCACCCTGGCTGGAATGTTTTTTTTTCTCTCTCTCTCCCTCTCCCCCCCCCCCCTTTGTCTCTCTTTCCTCTCCTCCCTTCTCCTTTTTGAGAATATTTTCTAGAATGCTTAGTTGTAGTCTAAATAGTTCAACCTGTGGTCCAGTTTTGCTGTTTATAGTAAATATCACATAAAGATCTGGTAATGTTTGCTGGAACAGAGACCCCTTCTTTCCTTTGTTTTCTTTGCTTTCTGGACCAGTTTCCCTTGACATTTTCCTTTAGATGTAGACTTGATCGAGGTATGAAATCAAGAAATTCCAGTGCTACAAAACAACTTTTACAGTCCCTGTGAAGTCCGATAATCTTGAGCACATTTATCCTACTGAGAAAAATAATCCCAATTGGAGATGTCCCATTAAACTAGTATCACCAAAATCTTGTCTGGATCTACTACTGCCCTGGCTGATACCTTTTACGGGTCTCCTCTTGCTGTGTTTCCTCTCAAAATCTCAATTTGCCAATTCTTGTGCGTATCAAGGAAAAAGTGTTACCCCTAACTCCAATTACAAATAATACATTGCTCTACAGTTCCCTGATAATATTAGAGCATGGATCTCTCTCTCACATCTGTCTGAAGTTTCTATAAACACTTGTGAAAGCCTTCCCATATTTTGAAATTCTCTCATTAGAGTTAAGAGACCTCTTTCCGGGGGCGCCTGGGTGGCTCACTCAGTTAAGCCTCTGACTCTTGATTGCAGCTCAGGTCATGGTCTCACAGTTTGTTAGATCAAGCCCCTCATTGGGTTCCATGCTGACAGTGCAGAGCCTGTTTGGGATTCTCTCTCCCTCTCTCTCTGCCCCTCCCTCACTTGCTCATACTCTCTCTCTCTTCCTCAAAATAAAATAAATAAATAAATAAACATCAAAATAAAAAAGACCTCCTTCCAGTAGCTTCCTGGGGTTCTGGCCCTTAATGCAGAAGGTGTTGATCTGCTATTTATAACAGCCTTTCCTTCTGTTAGATTTCAGTTGTATACATGAGAACGTTTTTTTGTTTTAGAAACTGTGGGACACCTCTCATGAAAGTGAGATTGAAGCCTGTGGTTTTCTAAGCAGGTCAATCCTTCCCTCCTTGCCTTCCTGAGAAAACCTACCTAGAAATCCTTTAGTTTTTAAATAATTTCATCAACTTTCTATTCCACCTAAGAAAATTTCCTATTACTTTACTACATTTTAATGAATGATCTCATGTCTTTTATTTGTTTAATAAAAAATTATCCATCTTTTATATCGGAAACAGTTCCCTTCTGGGGAGAATTAGGTTTCTAAATCCAAGAGCTGCAGTCAGAGCATATGGGAGGCAACCTTGGGTTATGTCCCAGGAGGTGACTGCAGATAAACCACATGAATTCAAGGTTGGTTTTTTCACAGACCTATTTCATGGTTCTGATCACAGTTCAAATACTGCACATCAGGAATGGATTTCAGGTGGCCTAATGAAGCTGTCTTCTAAGACCAAGTATTAGCAATGTCTAACTGACCTAGCTGGAGAAAACAACAACAACAACAACAACAAAAACAACATGGGAAGACCCACAAAAGTTTCAACCCTTATGCAAAAACCAAACTCATGTTGTCAACTGGATTCACTGGCAACCTGTCCTATATAGTGTAAAGGTTTACCATAATTAACAAAAGACATGAGGCAGACATGATGCATATTCCACATCACCATGTAGGAAACCCTAGGCTTGAGAGATATCCTCACTCCCTTTTTCCAAGTTAGGAAATACTGTGGTTTTATAGTGGTGAGAGCTGGCCATGTGTGGAACAAGTTAGCACAGGGAGTAGCCAAGTCTGGGAGTCTGCCCAGACTTGATCTTCCTGTAGCCTTATTCTCGCTACGTGTGTACCTTCAATCTCCAGCCCAGCTGAGGCCCCTAGCTTATAGGGTTTCTTAGAATCAGTCTAGACAAGTATTGTTCAGAAAAATAAAATACATGCCACACATGTAACTTTAAATTTTTTGGAGACACACTTTAGAAAGTTACAAGAAAAATGAAACAAACTAATGTATTTATCCAAATATATCCAAAATAATTCAGCATGTAATTCAAATGAATTAGTGAGCTATTTTACATTCTTTATCTGTGTTCTTTGAAATCCCATATGTATTTTACACGTATGACACATCTTACTTGGATTAGCCACATTTCGAGTGCTTGATAGCCACACGTAACTTGCACCTTATCTTATCGAACTGCACAGTCTTTGTGACATTTTTCCACTAGCACCACTGTCTGTTAAATACATATGATTTCATTACTATTAAGATGTCCCCTGAGTAAGGGTAGATGCTCTTCTCCAGAGTTGCTGGCAAGACTGATGTTTGATGAGTCTAATAATACAGACTGTATTCTCAGATTGCTTTACCAAGTCTCTAGATGGATGGCCAGCCCTGTCCAGTCTCCTGAAGGATAGCTCCCTCTAGTGTCTCTACTTGGATTAGCGAATTGTTTTCAGCGTAACATAAAGCTTCTCATGATGCCACGTCAGCATTTTTCCTTCTTCCACGAAGGATATACCATACATAGAACACGTAAGAATGGATTTCCAAACAGCCTCATGACTTTTGGTTTGGGAAATCCAATCAGTAGACTTAGGGGAGGATTTGGGGGTTCAAGCAATCCAGCAGCCACCGCAGAGAGGACTTTGAAGGGTTTTCACCAAAGGCTTCAAATGCAGTGAAGAAATCTGTTCATAAATGCAGTGAACAGCTCTTGAACCCTGGCTAACGTGTATTTCTGAGGATACCATTTCCCTCTGTCAGTGAGCGCCATCGAGATGCTTCCTCAATTTGAATGTTTATCTGCCATCAGTCACCCAAGTCATGATGGGTGTTTCTGGTTTTGAGATTGTCTGAAGCTTTCCTGTAGTAGAAGCAATTCCTACCAATGCCCAACAGCAAGCTTACAATTACGTTTCTGAATGGCTGCATTGAGCAGCTGCATCGGACCATTTTCAAGTCTAAAATCCTTGCCTTCTCCACTGAGTAGCTATATCGATTTCTGCCACAGGCTCTGGTCTGTGTGTGTTCTAGTTGCTTACACTTCCGCAGTCATTTGTGCAATGGGGTCGTAAGGCTCAAGAGGCAATGCCTGATTGGCAGTGCTTTATAAATCTTTTATTTGTTTGTTTCTGTCAGGGCACAATTCAATCTCCGGTTTCTTTCTGGTGACTTTGTGAATAGGACTAACAATATCCCCAAATGGGAGCTATGATTTTGCCATAACTCAAATAGTTTCTCCGGTCTGGGGACTGTGTAGTGGCAGGGTCAAGATCAGATCATAAATTAGTTCTCACATGATGAAGAAAGTTCTTTGTGGTTCTAGCTCTAGTTATTTTTCAAATGTTCAGAGACTAGGGTGAGTCTTGAATTTTAATGGAGTCTGTCTGCTATGCTCTCGATCTCTAAATTCCCCTGTGCTCCTTCCTCTGAGGAGGCAATTATATTTCACTGATGTTACCAACTTACTCTTTTTAAAAATTTTTTAATGTTTATTATTTATTTTTGAGAGAGAGAGAGATGGAGCATGAGTGGGGAAAGGGCCATGAGTGGGAGACACAGAACCCGAAGCAGGCATCAGGTTCTGAGCTGTCAGCACAGAGCCTGATGCAGGGCTCGAACTCAAAAATTGTGAGACTGTGACCTGAGCTGAAATCAGACGCTTAACCAACTGAGACACCCAGATGCCCGCCACCTTAGTTTTAATGGTTATTAAGACCATGTGAAGCTACACTAGATGGTGACTGGTGAACACACGAACACAAATTGTACTTGACGAGCTTCTGAAATAAAAATAGAAGAGCAAACATGAACTAAATCGATATTACATACTAGTCTCCTTTGGCCCATTGCCTTTTGGTGCAAAGTTTTTTGTTTTTGTTTTTTTGAAATCATATCTACAGTGCATCTGAAGCAACTGGTAGACCTACCTAGATGAATTCCCAATCATTCACTATCAGTATCTGCAAATCATCTGCTTTGCCTTTTGGCTTGAAAGGGCTGTTAAAAAGAGAATTAATGGAGATCAATACGCCTGCTCCAACCATTAATGCTAACTAAAGCATTAATCTCCTCTTGCACTCCTGGAATTCTATATTGTTTAATATTTTCTACAGAGGAGGGCTTGGGAATTGCAAAGATTCTCATTTAGTATTTCAGTTGAGACCAGGCTGAAGGCAGACATGGAAGACAATTTAATAATGGGGGACACATGGTCCTCCACGTACACATGGCACCCATCCCAATTATGCATTTTAATAAAGGTGATGCAACCACTGAAAACCTTCTCTCATCAAGTTTTCCAAATTAGAGTTTAACCTTTATCTGGTATTATCTATCATGGCATGTTGATAGTTTCACCTTAAAGTCCTCTTGGGTGTCCCATCCACCCCCCATGGGGATTATGATACACTGGGTCCCAAGGGCAATCATTCTAAATATTTTAGTTATTTCCCAGAGGCCACTCCACCCACATAATTTCTAGTTTCTTCAATTGCCCTCCTGAGAGTTGGGTGAGCAAATCCCAAACCCTCAGTTTGCTTTAAAAATGTTATCGTTTTAACTAGGGAATAAATTCTGTCCTTCTTTATGTATTTTCCATTCCAAATCATGGATTTGTATAATTGGATTTATGCTTATCCATATTAGGTGATATGCAGTGAATGTGAAGGTGCGGTGAAGGTTTGTGGGTGTCATAGGCAGAGCTAAAGTTGCTTCTGCATCTTTCAGGCCACAAGATTTTGCCACCAACACCCTACTGAGGATCTTTGCCATTGCTTCTTTTATCATCCTGCCTTTTTAAAAAAATTTTTTAAAAAATCTTTATTTTTGAGAGAGAGAGAGAGAGTGTGAGCAGGGGAGGAATGGAGAGGGAGACACAGAAGCCGAAATAGGCTCCAGGCTCCAAGCTGTCAGCAGAGAGCCCGACGTGGGGCTCGAACTCACGAACCATGAGATCATGACCTGAGGTGAAGTCGGACGTCCAACCGACTGAGCCACCCAGGCGCCCCATATCATCCTGCCTTTTCAACAGAAATAAGCAACTCCATCCAGCATACTACACCCATTATTACTTTTTTCTTCTTTCTTTATATTTTTCCCCTTAATCTAAACTTTCTTTTGAGGCACGTGGGCATCTTGACCACCATTGGGTCCCCTGTATAGTACCTGAGCTTTGCTGTCTTTGAGTCTTTTCTTGACCTGTAGATTGCAATATTACATGAGGGGCCCAAATGTGGGGAGCACCTCATATCACAGTATCTATCATGGTTTGGGTCAGCAGTATGAAACAACACGTATCCATTTTCTTGCTTGTGGTGATGGTTTCCCAAGTGTATATGTGGGCCAAAAGTCTGAATGTGCGTGGTTTGCTGTGTGCCAATTATATCTCAAAGCTGTTACGGAGATGAGTTGCTCCAATGGTCATTTAACTCCTCTAAAGTTGCATTTACCTTTATCGTTCCTACTGCTTCTGAAAGATGGTTTCATTTTGCCCAGCACCAGCCTGATGCATAGTTATCGATGGGTATGAGACCAGAGCAATAACACGTATAGTCTCTGGGAGGGTCCAAACCTGCAGATACAGTTTCCCGAGTGTCTCTTCCCACGCCAGGCATATCTTGGCTTTGGAACTTGTCAAGAATATATGACAAGCTAGCCAGGGAAGCCGATGAGTTCCAGAGTCTCACTAGGCACCTGGCCTTGTTCTGGCTCTGTGTGTAGCCTCCATGCTTCAGCAGGGCTTCAGCCTGTGATTTGCAAGATAATTCAACACAAACAATTTAGATGGACCAGGATGTAATGCTAAAATCATTTCTAAATTAGTAATCAGCGCATAGCAAACCCTTTCAGGACCCTCATTTATCTTTTAGCTAGCATATTCGATCCGTCGATATTTGCAAAGAATTCTGGTCAGGGTCAAACTTCTTCAGGGATCCCCGAGGAGGGAGGAATAAATTACAGGCCCATGGTTACCCTTTCACATAATAGCTAAAAGGCCATTATGTGGAAAGATTCTCCCTGAAATCTAATTCTTGCCTCAGCCAGGTCAATTTAGGAAGACTGGCCTGCCAGCAGCTAGCTCTCAAATGCTGCCCAAACAGAAAAAAGCTTGTGGTTTTGAGTAAGGTCCAGACTGTGCTTGCTGCCTCTATAGAAACAGATGTTATTCTGTGTGAGAACCACAATTTGCCCAGGGACATAACCTAATGGTAGACAGGGAAATCATCAACATTTATCTTTCTATGTTGATGCTGCAATAGGTAGCTTCGAAGGTGACCCCTGATGGTCCCTGCTTCTGAGTACAAGTCTTTGTAGTCCCCTCCCTCTGTGTGTGGGCTTGCCTAGAAATTTGTTTCTAGCCAAAAGAATATAGCAAAGGTGAGGGGGTTATCCCTTCTGTGATTAAGTTACATAATAACGTTAACTTTCATCTTATTAGTAATGCTTGCTTACTCTGGAAGTAAGTTGCCATGTTGGGGAGGCCCACAGGCCAAGGGCAACTTCTAGCTCGCAGCCATCTAGGAACTGAGACCTTCAAACCAACAGCCCAAGGGAAACAATCCCGCCAATGACCAAAAAAATGAGCTCAGAGGCCAATTCTTTCGCAGTCAAGACTTCAGATGAGACCACAGCCCTGGCTGACAATGGGGTTGCCAAGTTTGGGGGAAAGCCTAAAGCAGAGGACCCAGTTGAGCTGTGTTCAAATTCCTGAGTTATAAGAGAATAAATGTGTGTTTGTTTGGCCATTAAAACCACAGCAGGTGGTTATGGAGCAATAAATAATGAATAGAGGCAAGGTCTTAAAAGTATAAAGGTAAAGTGCATGCTTTCTGACTTTTTCCTTCTGCTCATTGTATGGTTACTTTCCATTCAGCTTTGAAGATGAGCTCATTCACTGAGCAGATCATGACTTGAGGTACATAGTATGAAAAATAAAACTGCTTCATAGGTCAAGAAGAAAAGGGAACTGCCTCACAGGTCAAGAAGGAAATAGTTAAGAGAGATTGTGCAAGACCACAAAGAGTGAAAGGGCACCTGGGTGGCTCAGTCAGTTAAGCATCTGACTCTTGGTTTCAGCTCAGGTCATGATCTCTCAGTTCGTGAGACTGAGCCCTGCATTGGGCTCCACGCTGGCAGTGTGGAGCCTGCTTGGAATTCTTTCTCTTTGCCCATCACTCCCATCCTCAAAATAAACAAACTTAAAAAAAAAAAAGAACACAAAGGGTAGAGACTATTACTGAAGTTGGTCCCAAATAATTAAGCCATCAAATATGACCTGGCTTTGCCATTAATCCTTCCAAACCTTTGGTAGGGACCAAAGTGTAGCAGGATCTTCCCAGGAATGGCTTTAGGCTGGGAGTCTGGAGAGAGGACCTACTATAACAAAAACAGGGAATGGCACTTCACAGTGGTGTAAGGTATGTGAAAAAACCAAGAGGGAAGGCAGGAACAGTGTTGGGTATAAGTACAGTTTAAACCGAATCCTAATGGGAACTTGTGCCCAGTGAAATAACGTAAGGTTTATAATTAAAAGCACAGATTCCATTGGCTTGGCAACTGAAAAATACCAGATGTTGCATTGTGAGCAGTAGGTGATCAATTTAGGCCAGAAAAATGCCCATTTGTTTCCGGAAGTGAGCAAAACAATATCCCTAAAGTGAATTTAAAAAATGTATGTCCAAGAGACAAAGATATCTGGGAAAAACATAACTATATTTTGGCATACTGTATACTTCTGCATTTAATTTTTTATCAGTTTTATAAGGGCTAACACAATGGTAGTCTCTTAGAAAATGCATAAATCAACAGAAGCAAAAACATCAATTTTTCAACTTACCATCCTCATTATTAAGTATATAGAGAAAGAGACCATTAAATTCACCTCTCAACACTGGATGTGTCTATATCCAAACTGTCATGAAGTTCCTTGAACTTTTAAAATTTAAAGATATTAAAATTGGCCCTGGCTATAACTTTAAATATGAATATGTTTCTTTATATTCCTTTGTAAAATTTTGGGGAGAGTGTCAAGTTAGCATGGGAATCCTATCTCCCCTCTTATTTCTTCCTGCATCCTGATGAGTATTAGCAAAATAAGTTCAGAATATGGTAAGAATATAGGTAAACTGACATCAAAGCTAAGTAGGAAGTACAATAACAATTTTGAGGGTTTTCTGCTAGATGTAATAGAGCTAGGGTCATTTTAAAGAATATAGGGGTAACCTAGCAACTCTCTCCTTTCTGACGAAGCCATGTCATGTCATTTCTGTTGGATGTAACTAGAGTGTTCTCTAAGATGTTTTAACAAGCAAAAAAAATTCATAGCCTAGGGGTTAGGGAAGACTGAGCCAAATAATAAATACGCCATTTGCTAATCGATCATTGAATATCAAATTCTTTGGAACCCCTGAAAAAGTCCCAGGAAAATAGTAGATCCTCAAGAAATATGTCGGATCACTGAAGGCACATCTGTCTAATTGGGATCAAATAGCTATGGCAGAAACAGCAGGACGCCTCCCTGCCATTGTGCTGTTCACTGGTGAGGCTGCGGGAGGTGGCCAAGTAGACAAATCATTGTTAAGAACTGTCATTGCACTAGGAACTTCTCATTCACTGAACTTGATGGAAGTGAAATTTCACCATCGTTTGTGGGATTACCTGTGTATTGTTTATCAGGCTGTGCTTTGTGTTTAACATGGGATCTGTTTCATGGCTAGAGCTTGAAACTAACTAACTGAACCCCAGCCAGCAAAGGCACTCATTCAGTTTCCTAGACAGAACTTGCTTAATGCTTGCGTTAGTCTATGACTAAGTGAACTTAATCTTAGAAAAGAAAAAAAAAAAGAAAATTTAACAAATCAAAATTCTTTCTTAAGGCCGACATCCTCTGGTAGTAAGTTGACCTTTTGGACTCGTTAAAATAACCTTCATATTTTTAAATGACAGTGGGAGGCAGAGTAAGAGGGGTGTGTGTGTGCACACACCCATGTTGGCATGCTTAGCTTCTCTGGCTTTGATGTGCAATAAAAGGTAGTGGGAGTATGTGGATATTATGCTTATATACACATGAGCATGCATGTAATGTGTGTGTGTGTGTGTGTGTGTGTGTGTGTGTGTGTACTTTGTAAGGAATTTTTAAAATCCAGAAGTCCAAGAGCTACAGGCCTAGGATAGGATATACTTTTGATACATTAATCTTGGTTATACTAGGATATTTATTTTCAGACTTTGTTATTGTTTGGGTCCTTATTCAGAGATTCATGGTCTTTGTATATCTGCTCTAAACTTTTCCCAGGCTATATTTATGACAGAGTTCTGAGGTTTGAGTCTACGGCGGGGGGTGCGGGTGGGGCGCACGCACACATGTGTGTTGAACACCACGAGGCTCTGCCCACCAGTCCTCCATGGGTAGGTAGGAGGCTAATTTATACATGGCCCGTGGCTTTATCAACATCTTCTCCTGACAAAGAATGAAATTCCACTGTGGCTAGCTGGTATACTTAGAAAGGGTAAAATAGAACACCTGCACCCCAGTCATTATCCATAAATACAACTTGGTTCCTTGAAATTTACAAAGACTGTAGTTGAGACCTGAACTGTTTTAATCTGTCCATTTCTCTGGGTGCTCTAAACTCTATCCTTATATTGATCCAGAGGAGGATTGAACCAAGAACCCAGCCTACTGACACCATCATGGGGCACTTTTCCTCAACTATAGTTTTCCATCACTGTCATTATAATTTTGAGGGATGTTTTAACATATAAGGTGAAACCTATGTGATTTAGTATAAAATGTTGAAAACAATCTGCGCTTTACACAGGGTCTCTGATGCTAATGGGGAAAGGTTTTCTCAGCAGAAGTGAGGATAATTGTGTTTTCTTCGAGCACTGACTTTAATAGCATTTTTAGGACGTAGCCAAGCAGTTGGGTAAATGTGCTCCCCTCACTAGACTGATTGATGGAGAAAAGGAAGTCAATTCAACTGTCCCTTCTAGCAACTTTATGCGAACCAGATTTCATCTTGTATTCTGTATCTTTGTTTTACCTTTACGTGATTTTCTCCATTTAAGTGTTTTATTATTTTGATTTCATTATAGTCTCTATATTTTGAAAGTTGCCATAAACCTATTTTTAAAAATTTTTATAGTTTTATTTATTTTTGAGAGTGTGAAGGCAGAAAGAGAGAGCGAGAGAGTGAGCAGGGGAGGGGCAGAGAGAGAGGGAGACAGAATCCAAAGCAGGCTCTAGGCTCTGAGCTGTCAGCACAGACTCCGACAGAGGGCTTGAATCCACGAACCATGAGATCATGACCTGAGCCCAAGTCCAACACTTAACTGACTGAACCACCCAGGCACCCTGCCATAAACCTATTTTTTGAAGAAACTAGGATAACTAAGTTTTAAAACATCAGAAAAAAGTATATGAGAAAATAAATTGTGTCCACTGCTTTTTAAAATACGTACATTTAGAATAGAACTATGGATTTAGTTTTAGAAACATATTATATATTAAATATACATAAATATGCACATTTAAAATATATCCCTATATTTAAGATCTGTATTTTCCAGCATTGGGCACAACTGTTAAAATAGTTATGAGGTGGTCATAGAGACAAAATTATAAAAAGTTAGGAATATGAAGAGGTTGCTATTTTAAATAAAGTCAAACAAAGCATTTCATTAGAAGAACAGGTAAACTTTGAGACAGAGAAAAACAAATACAGTATTTACACGTCTCCCTTCTCCTGTGCTTTTCTGTTAACTCTGAATACACCAAGGATAAATATTATTGAAGATAATTACTTGCCTTGGGAAATATCATGGGTGTTTTTCCCCCTCAAACACAAACAATAGCCTGTTCTATTCTATCACACAATTTCTAAAATCAATCCTGTGAGGAGACAGCACAGTCTTCAGCAATGTTTAGGATGTGGGACACTGACTTAAATTAAGCCTCATGATGCCTGAAACAATGACTCCTGGGAGTGAAAAACTTAGAAGGTCAATAATCCTCTACATACTCACAAAATAGAGAACTTGCTCCTAAAAAGAGGACTCATCTCCTCAACAACCAGGAAAAACTAGAGCAGATTTTTAAAATAAATATTTTCTTGTACTTAGGGTTGTTTCTGTGACAATTCCCATTACGCTTCAGAGGGAGACAGTCCTGAAATGCAAAATGTTTTAAGTAGAGCTGCCACATTTTCTTTTGGAAAAAAAACCCAACACAAACCAAACCCTTGGAAGTACGATAATGCAAAGGTAAATTATTTTTTTCCCCATGATGCTGCGGAATTACCTTTGCACTTTTGAAGAGAGGTCATATATATACATGGATTGACCTATGGTTTGCCTTTTCTCAAGTGGGGGACATCGGCAGTCAAGTGGCTGGAGTTATTGGCATGATCTGTAGGTTTGAGACTTTGTATAGCGTTAGGGATAACGAATATAGTAATATGCTCTATGTATACATACATATGTATATATGCATTTCTTCAGAGTGTACGAAATTGTACTTTTTTTTTATTTTTTATTTTTTTGTACTTTTTATTTTTCTATGTTTATGTTTTAGAGAGATTGACAGAGTGTGAGCATGGGAGGGGGAAAGATAGATGGAGACACAGAATCTGAAGCAGGCTCCAGGCTCTGAGCTGTCAGCATGCATTCACGAACCTGTGAGATCATGACCTGAGCCTGAGTCCGATGCTTAACCGACTAAGCCACCCAGGCGCCCCAGAGTGCATGAAATTGTAAAAACACTTGGAAAATCAACACTGCAAAATTCTTGATACTTTAGATATTTGTTTCTTCCTACCCTAAAATACAGATTTCTTCCAGTAATTAAAGAGTGCAAATCATTAGTAAGTTCAATTACATTTGAGTCAAGAATTTCTCTTCATCACAGGTAATACTAGAATTGTATTTTCAAAAACTGGGCAAAATATCGTGTTTGTATGGGTGGGAGATAACAGAAGCTCTTGTCCACTGCTTATGGGAGTGTTTTATTCACACAACCATTTTGTAAAAGAGTTTGACACTGAGATGAGAGACAATCATTCAGATTATATTTGGCGGAATATAGCTGAAAGATCAAGAAATAAGATTTTTCAGTTCATTAATTAGTTTTTGCAAAACAGCGTTAATTGTACACACACATAAAGAGACTGATGAGATCATCTGGGTTGTCCTTCATGCCAGGATTCACGGCAAAGTGTCCTATAGCTTCGACATTTGGGATAGTATGCTCGTCTTTGGGATACAAAGCTTTAGATAAAAGAGGGAAGGATTAGAGAATAGAGCTAAATATCAACCATTCTCCGTAAAGAACAGTCTTTTATAATGTAGAAAAGAGATCCTTGACTGACAGCAAAAAGAAATTAAGCAAAAAAGAAACATATTTTGAGCTCAGAATTTCCCAATATCAGAAGTCCAAGCTGCAAGACTGAGATGTTTAAAAGCTAAATTGTGTGTCTAACCTTTTAATGTAATCCCTGAATTTCATGAGAAAAAGAAATCTTTTGAGAGCAAAAAGACGTGAAATTGAAATTATGATTTAAAATAAAACAAGAATGACTTCTTTCCCGACGTTTCTTTGACAAATGGTGCTAGGAAAACTGGATATCCATATGGAAAAGAATGAAATATTTGAGCCTTCTTTTATACTATATAGGAAAATCAGCTTAAAACAGATTAAAGATTCAAACAAAGACCTGGAACTATGAGACTCCTACAAGAAAACAGGGGAAAAGCTACATGACCTTGGTGTTGGCAATGGTTTCTTGGACAGGACACCAAAAACACAAGCAACTAAAGGACCAATAAACTAGTGGGACTACATCAAACTAGAAAGCTTCTGCACAGCAATCATCCATGAAAAAACAATCCACAGAATGGGAGAAAATACTGGCCAATACTATATCCGACAGGGGTTAAGCTCTAAAACATACAAAGCACTTGTACTAGTCAATAGCAAAATAAATAATCCTAAATAACCCAATTAAAAAATGGACCAAAGATTTGAATAGATGTTTCTCCAAAGCACAGATACAGATGGCCAACAGACACCTGGAAAAGATGCTCAACCTCACTCGTCGTCAGGAAAATCCAAATCAAAACCACAATGTGATATCGCCTCACTCCAGTTGGATGGCTACTAACAAAAAAGAAAATAAATGTTGGTGAGGATGTGGAGAAAAGGGAACCCTTGTGCATTACTGATAAGAATGAGAAATGGTCCTGCCATTGTGGAATGCAGACAGTATGGAACTTCCTCAAAAATTAAAAATAGAACTACCATATGATCCAGCAACACCACTTCTGATTGTTTATCCAAAACAATTAAAATTAGATCTTGGGGCACCTTGGTAACTCAGTCAGTTGAGTGTCCGACTCTTGGTTTCGGCTCAGGTCATGATCTCATGGTTCTTGAGTTCTAGCCCCTCACTGGACTCCATGCTGATGGTGTGGATCCTGACTGGGATTTTCTCTCTCTCTCTCCCCCTTCCCACATTCTCTCTCTCTCTCTCAAAATAAATCAACATTAAAAAAATTAGGTCTTGAAGAAATACTTCCACACCCATGTTAACTATAGCATTATTCACAGTATCCAAGATATACAACCTAAGTACCCATCAGCCGATGAATGGATAAAGAAAATGTGGTGAATACATACAATGGAATATTATTCAGCTTTAAAAAGGAGGAAGTCCTGCCATAAGCAACAACATGAATGAACCGGGAAAACATGATGCTGAGTGAAATAGGCCAGACACAGAAGGACAAATACTGTAATATTATAGGAGGCATCTAAAATTAGTCAAGTGCATAAAAACCCTAGAATGGTGGTTGTCAGGAGCCGGGGGTGGGGGTGGGGGGAAGAAATGGGGAGCTGCTCTTCAAAAGGCATAAAATTTCAGTCCTAGGAGTAAGTCCTAGAGATCCGCTATACAACCTCATGCCTATAGTTAACAATACTGAACTGTGCACTTAATAAAGAAAACATTTCTAGTGACGAATTATAAAATAGTTTCTATACAAATGAAAATTCTGACATAGGTTTTGAGGAAGAACTCGTGTTTGGAATAAATGAGAAATTATGCCATATCTCCAAAAGTGAGTTAAAAATGAATTATTGATAATGAGAGTTCATACCACATGCTATTAGCCAGACATATGATAGCTACTCACTTGGAAAACAATGTGAAAAAGAAAAGGAGTATCAGAAGGAAATATCACTCTGACCTATTAATTGCTTTTCAGTGAAATAAACTGATGTTTTATCTCACTTTTAAAGAAAGTAAAGGACAGGGCAGCGGCGGGGTGGGTCTGGGGGTGCCTGGGTGGCTCAGTTGGTTAAGCGTCTGACTTTGGCCCAGGTCATGATCTCGCGGTCTGTGAGTTTAAGCCCTGTGTTGGGCTCTGTGCTGACAGCTCAGAGCCTGGATCCTGCTTTGGATTCTGTGTCTCCTACTCTCAGCCCCTCCCCCACTCACGCTCTGTCTCACTCTCAAAAATGAATAAATGTTTAAAAAATTAAAGCTAAGGATACATGGGTGAAATCACATCAAGGAAGAAATTTCTTCAGACATGTACTATTTTTAGAAGATCATTTAATCAATGTGATTTCTTAGACTTAATTTTTAAAAAAATTTTAATGGTTATTTTGAGACAGAGAGTGTGTGTGTGTGTGTGTGAGTGAGTGGGGGAGGGGACAGAGAGAGAGAGGGAGAAAGAGGATCCTAAGGAGGCTCCATGCTGTCAGCACAGAGCCCAGTGTGGAGCTCAAACTCACAAACCATGAGATCATGACCCGAGCCCAGATCAAGTGTTGGAAGCTTCACCAACTGAGCCACCCAGGCGCCCCCTGAGACTTGATTTAATTGGCATTCAGTGATACAGACAATCCCCTGAATAAGCCAGGTGACTAACTTGCCAGAGGAAGAGTTATTTTAGGAAGGGAGGGTATAACATCCCTTGTCTCATGGTGGCACTCATGACTTAGACTTCTGTTGGTGCTGGCTTGTGCCCGTGCATTCCTGGGGATAAGAGCTTGAAGAACTCCACCATTCACATATAGTGCTAGCACATGGAATGATTTGAGTAATCAACTCTGAGGAGTGAAGAGTTAGGGAAGTTATCTCGGGTGGTGGTTAGTCTCCAAAGATAGCTACCTGCCATTACTTTCCTCCTGTTTCCACATACCGCTTGCTTTGTACAATAGATGGCATACAGTTCGCCCCGTGTCCAGCCCTCTCGCATTTGGGCTGTCCTAAGTGACTGGCTTGACCACTCGAATGCAAAGGAATTGATGTTCTGGGATTTGGGAAGCTGGTGACAAGAAGCTGGAAGATTCCTTCTTATTCTGGCTGGCTCTGGGGAAAACCAGGCCGTGTAAGGATTCTTGGCCACTCCCCAGATATTCCCCTCGTCCTCAGCTGAGATACCGGACACGTGAGCTTCCGGTTCCAACGACCATTTGATGGCAA
The DNA here is from genome assembly GCF_018350195.1 of Panthera tigris. NCBI lineage: Eukaryota > Metazoa > Chordata > Mammalia > Carnivora > Felidae > Panthera > Panthera tigris. Next base: position 50,504,205 of record NC_056674.1, read on the forward strand.
CTGTCTGTGAGGCCCCAAGGGTGAACTGTCTCGTTGAGCCCCATCAATGCACATGACTGTGACAAGTGATAAAGTACTGGGTTAAACCCCCCTATGTGGGGGTGGTAGGTTACGTAGCAGTGTATAACCAAACATCTTGACTTCAAATGCGAATATTTAGCATTTTATTCCATCCGCTCAGCATTTAAAAAAATCTCCCAAAGTATCTTCTTGGCATGTTTCTTGTTGTTGTTCATCTAATTAGCACCCTGTTAAATGATATGCCAAGAGCGTCTTTACTTCAGGCTACATTTCTTGTGTAGGTGTATGTTTTCGGCACGGCTGTCAACTCAATGATGCTGCAAAAGCCTCTAAATTCCTTCAAGACTGCGCCACACATTATTTCCTGGCATGCTTTGATTATATCCCCTCTGCTGTCTGTCCCTGAACTATTTATAGTAAAAATTGATGTACTGAAGGAAGCCAAAAAAAAAAAAAAAGCCTACAAATAATATCAAAGCAAAATATGAATTTCTCTCTCTCCTCGTCATATTAGCCATTAATAACACAATCTGTTGATTCTCTCCTAAGATCAATTTCCTCAAAATATACTACAGTTTCTCCTGTAAAAGACTGAAATATTGGCTTCAATTTGCATTTTTCCCGATTACCAGTGAGGTTGAACATTTTCTGGCTACGTGTTTATTGCTTTTCAGGTGAATTGCTCATACATATTTTGTGCATTACTGATTTTTAGGATTTCTTTATACTGGCTGCTTGCATAAGCTATAAAGACACTCCTTGTCTGTGTCTTACATTTTGAATCTGTTTATACTTATTTTATTGTCGCAGGATTTCCTTTATGATTGTGCTGCTTTAAGAAAATCTTCTTTCCTTTAATATCCTAAGGATAATTATCTATATATTTTCTAGACATTTTAGATGAGCTTTACTCGTTGAGGTGGTTAGAATATTTGGGCTGGACTCTGGCATGTAGTATGAACAAGGAATATATATTCTTCCCTATGGATGTTAACTTTTCCCATTAGCATTTAATAAGAGAACCATCATTTCTAGTGACTGGTAATAATGTCTCTTTTAGAAACCAGGTCTCCACACACACCTGGGTATGACTCTGAGGTCAGCGTTCTCTTATTTTTGTCTCTTATCTATTAATACCATGGTCCTTTAAAAGGTTATATTTTAAGACTGTTTATAGTTACCTCACAGCATGTTTTGCTATTACGAACGGAAGTCTTTGGTGTTTTGTATTTTGATTTTGATTAATGAATAATTATTAATTTTCACATTCATCTATCAAAGGAAATAGTGCATCTTGCCAAAAGTGGTGATGCCAATGCTGGGCTGATTTTGAACCCCGGCATTACCACTTGGTAGTTGAGTCACTTACAATTCTGCTAATTTTTACTTTATGCAGTCTGGGGCTAAGTTAATAAAAGCACTAATATTTACGGCTATACTACTAAATGACTTGGAAATCCCTAATAGGGGGGCGCCTGGGTGGTTCAGTCGGTTAAGCACCCGACTCTTGGATTCAGCTCAGGTCACGATCTCACAGAGCCTGCTTGGGATTCTCTCTCTTCCTCTCCGCCTGCCTCTTACCCACTCTCTCTTTCCAAATAAATATACATAAACTTAAAAAAAAGTAAAATCCCTTTTAAGTATGTTATTTGCTGATTTTCTTTGTGGCAGGCATTGCAAACTTGAGCGAGCAAGTATTTCCATTAAAGGAAAGTGCTATGATTAATCCTGATAGGTGAGAGGGAATTTTGCTAAATGGCATAGGTATTATTATATTGTGATTGCTCCTGCAGAGGGATCAGGAAAAATAGTATATTTAGACTGAAATTGAAATATATTTTTCCACTGTACTGTGTCACTTAAGTTTCCCTCCACTTCTAGCATGTTAATATAACATTTTCTTGTGCCGTGTACCTCTGCACATACTTTTGCCTGATGCTCTGTTTTTGTACAAAAAGAATGGTTTCCCAATTTAACCATTACTTCTGAAATCCTGAGGACTTCTTACGGGGATAAATAAACCCCCCACAAAGGTATAAATCCCCCATTCACACTGGTTCTCACATGTAAGGATCGCATTTCCAAAAACCCATGAGCTTGACTGGCATCACGTGACTTGTGAGACCAGGGAAGCAGAAGTGACCTGTGCTTCTGGTACAGAGAATTTCATGTTAGTTTGAAACCCTCCACAGGCTTTTTTCCCTTTGCTAATAGTTAAAAATATGGCGGCCCCAAGTGGCCTTGTGTCCCTGATGATCAATGTGCAGAGTCACCTGCTGCTTGGATTGGGGAAAAATATAACTAAGCCGCTGTGATTTGGGGTTCTTTCTTTGCACAACTGGCCTATTCTGAGTAGGAGGGGCTACCTTCATGGAAACTAACATGTGACATCAACAGCAATGATAGTTCAGAGGCAAACTGATATCGAAGACTATACTAATGGCCATTGGTCAATTCTTTGATGAAATTTTTGATGAAATTGAGTGTGGTCTGAAATAATTTGGGAAGTAAAAGAGCGTAGAGCCCTGTACGGACATGTAGAGCTGAAAGAGGAAAGTGCTTTTTATCATCAAGAGCTAAAAGATAAAATTCACAAGGTTTTTGTTCAAGAAAGGATGATAGAGCTTATATGGCAAGGATCAAATCAAGGGTATAGTTTCTCTCCATTGTTAGAACTTCTAAGTGCATTAAAAAGACACCTGGTAGATTTTTTTTTAGATTGAGAGACAGAATGTGTGTACGATCCAATGTATCTTTTGACAAGTTCCTTTGATAAGGTCATGCTTTTTAGTTATTTCCTGTAGATCGCAAAGTAGTGTGGTCATATCTACAGCATATTCTTTTAACAAAGTTTCTCTGATTGAGTAGATTCTAAAGAAACCTCCAATGATTTTTTGCATGCTTAATGTATTGGGTCTTCTTACTCCTAAACAACTTGTTCTTTGTGTAAATATTTGTTAATTTTTCCCTTCCAAACTGGTGTGATTCCTTCTGGCAACAAATTGATTTCATCTAGTAATTACCCAGACTTTCTTATAATAGGAGATGCTGCCTTTTCAGAGATATTTGCATCATCTTAATAACAAAATCCATACTTAAGCAAATATTTTGCTATATCGTAAGCCTAGGGGTTTCTCATATTGGATATTGCAATCTTCTCAAGTACCCTGGGTGCATGTAGTTTTGTTTTTTAATAATTTCATTTTGGCTTGTTCATTGCTGGTGTATAGACGTTAAAATTGATTTTTAAAATATTCTAGTGTCCCATTGCCTTGTTGAATTAGTTTATTTAAAAGTGTTTTTAGTTACTCCTTAGAACTTTATACATAAAAGATCATGCCATCTTTGAATAGAGCTATCTTTCTTTCTTTCAATCTGTATGAATTTTGTAACTTTCTGTTGTCTAATTTTCCTGAATAGGTCCTCTAGCTCAAAATTGAGATGTCTTCTAGAGCAGTTTTAGGTTCACAACAAAATGAGAGTAAGGTACAGCCATTTCCCATATACCTGCTCCTATACACACACAGCCTCCCCATTATCAGTGTCTCCCACCAGAGCCGTATGTTTATGACAACTGATGAACCTACAGTGACACACTACAACCACCTGGAATCCATAGTCGAAGTTAGAGTTCACTCTTGGTGTACACTCTCTGGATTTGGAAAAATGTACAGTGACATGTATCCATTGTTATAATGTCATTTAGAATGTTTTCACTGACCCAAAACTCCTCTATGCTCGGCATGTTCATCCCTGCTTCCCCCAAATCCTGGAAACCACTGATCTGTTTAATGCCTCCAGAGGTGTGTCTTGTCTAGAATGTCATATAGTTGAAATCGTCCAGTACACAGCCTTTGTAGATTGACCTCTTTCACTTAGTAGTATGCCCTTAGGTTCTTCCCTCTTTCAATGACTTGATAGCTCATTTCTTTTTAGCACTGAACAATATTCCATTGTCTGGCTGGACTCCAGTTTATCCACACCCACTGAAGGACATCTTGGTGGTTATGGAGAGTGTTGCTGTCAACATCCGTGTGCAGCTTCGTGTGTGGACAGAGTCTTCAACTCCTTTGAGGAAACAGCGAGGAGTAGGATTGCTGGAACATACTGTAAGAATATGTTTAGTCTTGTAAGAAGTTGCCCAACTCTCTCCCAAACTGTCTACACCCTTTTTCACGCTTGTCAGCAGTGAACGAGAGTTCCTGTTGCTCCACATCCTCATCAGCATTTGGTGTTGTCAGTGTTGTGTATTTGGCACACTCTGATAGTTTTTTTGGCCTTTCCCTGGGATGTGGGAACATGTGATGAGGAACATCTTTTCATATGTTGACTTGACATCTGTATATCTTTGGTGAAATGTCTGCTGCTGTCTTTGTCCTATTTTTTTAATCAGGTTGTTTTCTTATTGTTGAGTTGTAAAAGTTCTTTGTATATTTCAGATAACAGTCCTTTATCAGATGTGTCTTTTGCAAACATTTTCTCCTTGCATGGGGCTTGTCTTCTCATTTTCTTGAAATTATCTTTCCTCTAGTGAGTTTAAATTTTTTTAAAAAATGTTTGTTTTTGATAGAGATAGAGAATGGGCAGAGGAGGGGCAGAGAGAGAGAGAGGGAGACCCAGAATCCGAAGCAGGCTTCAGGCTCTGAACTGTCAGCACAGAGCCCCATGCAGGGCTCAAACTCACAAACTGTGAGTTCATGACCTGAGCCAAAGTTGGAAACTTAACTAAGTGCCCCTCCTCTAGTGAGACTTTGTAAGTTTGTTTATTCTGAAAGAGAGTGAGTGGGATAGGGGCAGAGAGGGAGAGAGATTATCCCAAGCAGGCTCTGTGCTGTCAGCTGTCCCAGCTTAATGCAGGGCTCAATCCCATGAACCACAAGATCATGACCTGAGATGAAATCAAGAGTCAGACATTTAACCCACTGAGTCACCCCAGTGCCCCTCCTTTAGTGAGTTGTTGTGTTATACTTTTCAACTCCAGATTTTCCATTTATTTCTCTTTAATAAGTTCTGTCTTCTTGAGACATTGTCATATCTTCCTTTAATTCTTTAAACATGACTTTTGTCCTTTTAACATCTTTGATGTCTAATGTATCTATAAGGTCTAATAGCTGTGCTCAGACTTTTAAATTATATTTTAGCCTGAAAAGTACTGGATTTTGTCAAATTCTGCCTGCACATTACCCCTGGGTCAGCAGAAGCCACATTTTGTTCAACATCTGTGCTTAAGCCCTCTTGGCCAACCAGATTTTAGCCTTTACCATTTTCTGTGCATCTGGCTTAGAGGCCCCTACTACAGTTCAAGTTTAGGTCTTTGCCCCATGTTCAGTCAGGGATTAGGAGTTTGGAAATCCCTTCCCAATCACTCCTGGAAGGGCACAGTCCTGGGCATGCATGCACTATTCCAGAGCACCAGGGATGGTTGTGATTGTATTTTTGAGCCCAGTTTTCTAAGGAGCCCAGTTTCTGAGTTGCTTATGGATCACCCAATGTTTGGTTAGAGCTTGTGCTTGATCCTCTAGTGACAGTGAGGCTTCTGCCCTTGTTGACGGGATGTGTGACTTGGGGACCATTTTTACATCTGTGTCACACAGAGTTCTAGTTTCTCCTGAATGGGTTCAGCCTAGCACCTGTGCAGAGACTTCTCAACCCTCAAAGTTGGATGTGAAACCAGAATGGCTCTTAATGGCTATGTCTTTCCTTGATTGTGCTCAACTTCTAACTGGCCTACCATTGTGCTGTTGGCTACCATTATCATGGAGCTATGGGCTCCCTCTTAAACACTCCACTAAGATCTCTGTTGTTTTGTCAATGTCTTTGAGTATGGACACCTCCATATTCTTTCCCAAGGTCCCCTCGTAGAACGGAAGAGTCCCTCTTCTACAGAGCCTGCCCTTCTGGGGCATCCTACGGGAGCTTCTGTAAGAACTTCTAGGACATTGTACAGGAGCTGGGGATAAGGACAGTGGCCCCCTTCTTCTGTGGTGGTGACATCCTGCTCTAAAAGCACGTGCTGGGTGACTAGTGTCACCTAGTTGGCTTGGCTTCTCCCTCCAGCATGAAACTTACACCTTAAGAACAAATCTGAGGCAAAGATAATTCGGGCCATTCTTGGCTTGCTACAACCCGGAGTGGAGCTCCCATCCTATGTGGGGAAAAGGGAACCTGGTGCTTTCGGCTATGCCTTCTGGGGAAATTGCTTCTGCCATCAGGAGCTAAAGGAAATTAGAAATGCTAGTGATTTACTCCTTTGGCAAAGAACTAGAGTCCTAGCCTGTGAGCTACAGGAAGAGGGAAGCCTATATTTTTAGTTGCCCCACACAGAGTAGTGCTTTTGCCACAATGAGCTAGGGGCATGTGGGAGGGAGTGGGTCAGATGCCACAAATTTTCACTATTCTGGCCAAGCATGCAGACCTTGAATTTTTTTTTTTTTTTTGAGAGAGTATGTGAGCAGGATTTAGGGGTAGGATAGACAGAGAGAGAGAGAATCCCAGGTAAGCTCCACACTGTCAGTGCAGAGCCCAATGTAGGGCTTGAACTCCTCAACCGTGAGATCATGACCTGAGCCGAAATCAAGAGTCAGACACTTAATTGACTGAGCCACCCAGGTGCCTCAGACCTTCATTTCTATATGTCAGTACCCACTACAGGAATCAAGGATTCTTGGAGAAGTAGAGAAACTTCAAGATAAGCCTAGAACATCTTGTGCCAAAAAGTAAATCAGTGTTTAATATGGGGACATGTCAGGAGACGGTCTGGAGGGGTTCCCTGCAGGCACAATCTGGAACAATCTGAGCATAAAAACTGAATTAAAGAAGCAAATATGAATCTAGACTGATGTAAATAAATGAATGTTGGGAAAGAGAAAATGGTCATGTAGAGCAGAAAACTAATAAATATAGAAACAATTTTTATAATTTTATTATAAAATCACTTTTTTTGCCACCATCAGTCATGGCTGATGCAGGCAAGTATTATTAAGAGATGGATAAAATGGATAAAATTTTAATGAACAGAATATTTACATAATCTCAAAGTATCTCTCTCCAGCTACTTACTAATCACAAAAGCAACAATGGTAATTTTATAGGGAAGAAAACTGGCTGACACCATCTAATGATATGATCAACTTAGTATCACCAGCAAATGGACAAGCTGACAGCCTGTGTCTTCTAAAATAATGCTCTGGGAAGACACAACACCGAGTCTGTGGTGTTCCTACTAAGAATGCGTGATCTGGATCTAGTCACAAGGAAACATCAGGCAAATGCACGTTGAAGGCCATTCTGCAAAATAACTGGCCCGTGTCCTTCAAGAATCTTAAGGTCACGAAAGGCCAAAGAAAGGCTGAAAACGGTTTCATACGAAAGGCGAATCAAGGTACTCAACAACTGAATGTGATTCTGGACTTGACTTGGTCCAGGAAAATATTATTATGAAGGACATTATTAGGACAGTTGGTAACATCTTAACATGACCTGTGGTATATATGAGAGTAGTGTATCAGTGTTAGGCATCCTGATTTTCATACATATATTGTGACTGAGTAAGAAAACAGCCATATTTAGGAAATAGCCACTGACGTTATTTATGGAAAAAGAGATGTGATGTTTATAAATGATCCTCACATCATTGAGAAAAATATCTGTATTTGAAAATTCATAAGGAGTCATCAGAAAAGTACCTAGCGTTTGACCACTATATGAAATTTGTTCTAAAATAAATGGCAATGGAGAAAAATCCATTTGCATTGCTATTAAACAACAGGTTAATTTTAGTCATTTGTTTCAGTAAAAACAGCTTCACTTTGCACGACCAGGCATAACAGAATGTTTAAGGAAACTGCTTAATCGACCTGATGTAACATTATGTACCCACTAAATATCATTACAAAATACATGGTTAACATAACCATATAAAAGCATTGATGATGGCTGTATAAAATTAGCATGTGAGCTCGGAGTGGGAAGAAATTTGAAAATAATTTAATTTGTGATGCAATTCTGAGCATCTTCCTCTACTTTCTGTATCCTTGGGTTAATGTCCTTTAATAGCAAGTGCATTAAAAAGCTGAAGTGATCAGTCTTAGAGCCCAGCACAAACACTGCAAATGTTCTGAGCCTACGGCCACTGAATTCAAGTGAATTCATTCTTACGGGCATTAAATGAGATGGAAACACTGATGGGTGTAGTGTTCACCCAATTCAGGTTGGGGACGGATTACCCATTTGTTAGGACAATGTAACTTCAGTCCTTGCCTTCCCATGTTGTATCATGGCCCCCACGACAGCCACGTGGTGTCCATGAAAAGACCACTCCAATTTATTGCCTTTCTTGGGGAAGCAGGCACAGAGAGCAGTACTTCCCAAGTTCTGTTTGTTTTGTTTGATATAATTGAGCTCAGTTGGATACATTCATGATATGTACTCTCTGCAGCAGAGGATAAAACAAAGGTTTTGGCAAGGAATTTTTTTAAAAGCTCCAACTTTAACAACAAACAAACACAAACCTCATCTGCAAGCCACTGGTGTGCTAGCCATGAGCACGGAAAATCAAAGGAGGGAAAAGAAGGGTAAAAAATTCAGTTTCTGACTTTGTTCTGCTAAAATGATCTGAGCTAGGACAATTGTTCTAAGAAATAATGACAAAAAGCCATTGATGACATTTTTTTCATTGACAGAGTTAATGCTAGATCAAACCTTGACTACAGAGAACTTCAGCTTCGTTCTTGTAAGTATATTTTCAGACCTATTTAAACCCTAAATTCAATTAATAGCCTGATTCTAGGTTTCAACAGTACTGCAAAATCAACCCGAGCCAGGACGAAAATTTTAAAGCTGGTTGTATTTATTTGCCATTTTTAAGAACATACCTGTGAAGAATCCCACTGAGGTGTTAGATGGGGGGAAGTCAGGAAGGGGATTTCATGGCAGATGAGCCCGTTAAGGCTCGAGAACTATCCCTCTGGACAGGCAGGAGGTCTCCATTGGTCTGTTCAGGATTAGTTAACGCAAATCCTCATGCTCCTTGGTCAGGAAAGAGTCTTCAGTCAGGTCCAATGCCAGCCTCGCATATGTGGGGTCACTCAAAGTTTACGACTCTTTAACAAGGCTGGAGGGTTAGAATAATTTTCAAGAAACAGTTTTCATCTCGATATTTCCTAGGCAAGTGCTCCTATCCAGGGAGATTTTTCCTTTTACACAATTATAAAGAAGGATTCCTAGTAAATGTGATCTTGGAGAAGTAATATTATGAAATTAAGTCGGAGAAAGTCTATTTCAAAGGCAATCCAATCCATGAGTTACATAAACAATGATGAAAAATGACTAAAGAAAAGTAATCTCAAGGGAGAGGACTGGCCTATGCTCCATCCAAACCAGAAATCAGCCAATACAAATGGATGTCTTTACCAAGTATACATATGAAATACATTTGTAGGTATGTATGCATATATACCTAAATTTACAATCCAATGTATACTTTATGTATATATAAATATAGCTAACATATTTGTAAAGTTTAAGAGTAAGAATACAAGAGAAACCTACACACATCCTACTCAGTTCAAGAAATCACACACTACTGGTTCCCTTGAAGTCCATTTTCTCTGCAGATCATTAACTTGCTTTACTTCAATTTTATCATCCTTCCTTTCAGTGTTAAGACCCTAAAATCAGGCTTGATCCCACACTGTTATTAAATTTATGAAGTATCATGCCACTGATAAGGTTTGTAGAATCTAGGAAATAAGGTCAACTGGGCATTTTTATGAACTCCAAGAAGGAAATAATTTGCATTCTAAGTAAGTACGGGAAGAAGAAGATTGTAATACACAAGGAAGGTATTTCTCCTCCCCTGAAATACTGAAACTTACCAATTTTTCCTCTGTGGTCCTAGGTTGTCTGGCTGGGGCTCTGCAAAAGACAAGGGAACAACAGAAGGTTGTCAACACGTGTCTCCCCTACACCTGCCCATACTCGGTAATCAGGGACTCAAAGGGGTAGCTAGAGCTTGGGTTGATATAGCATCAGAATGAAAGAACCGTAACTTTTTAGTAAAGCGACAAGACAAAGGAAAAGGACTTTGGGTTTCTAGGGCAGGGAAAGGGAGGAAGCTAAGGGCTAGCTAGTAATGTTTATGAGGTCCCCCTGGTGCCGTCTCTGAGCTGACTGCGGTCTAGAGTTGTCTCCCTTGATTCACATCTGTCCTTCCTGGTAGAGAAGGGAGAGGAGACACCTTTACATATGTTTCTTGTCTGTGCTTCTCAGTTGCCTTCAGCTCAAAATAATCCTTAACCAAAGTGGCAGAGTCTGCTACTCTTCAGTGTTTAAAAAAAAAAAAAAAGAAGGTGGAATAGGAAAAAGGAACCTAGAATATGGGCTCTGGAAACGAGCACAATTCAATGTCATTATGCAGACTGCTGATCTTTGAGATGTGATTAAATAGCTAACAAATACGTCTCCATAAATCTGTGTCTTAGAGTGGTTTAATTTCCTTCGTGCTAGAAATTTTCATTAGCAGATTCTTGAGAGCTGAACAGGATAGGATGATGAAAACTACAAGAGAAGGAGAAACCCCATGGGAACAGATTAGGGTACCTTCATCTTTCTACAGATTTTTGGAAGTTGAAAAACAAGGCCATGGGTAGAAAATGATCTTCAGGCCCATGTATGAGAGAAAAAATCGCCAATATCTAGAAAAGAGCAATTTGCATTTTAAGGTGTATCCAGTGATCTGAGAGATAGCACCACATCGGGTGAATAATAATTTCACCTGCTGCAAGCTTTTCTTAACATCTCTATTTAGTGCTTGAATGCACCCTTCTATTTTGTTCTATCTGCTACTCTCCCAAAGTACCAAGCCCTACACAATATCCAAAGCCCTCATTTTTAAGGCTACCTACATCTAATTCTTAGCACGGGTTGTAGGTGTGCAGACTAACTCTACGAAAAGCTGTATTCCCACATCTTTTTTTTTTTTTTCCATATCACAGTGAAAATGTAAATTGCAAATCTCTTTACTTCTCAGATTGTGTGCTGGGTCCCCTGCAGTTACAGAAATACTATTCTCTTATCATCAGAAGGTCAGAATCTCCTTACCTGTGTGGCCATGGAAGCACTGTTCCTCATTCCCAAATTGGATCCTTTTCTTAAAAAGCTGCATCTTCTTTGCCTGAGGGCACTTTTCTGATATTCATGTATTTCAAAGCAAACTTCGTTATCCAGAAAAGAAAAATTATGATGGTCTCTGCTTCTCTGAAACTATAAAAACTCACAAGAAGGGAGTCTCTGTCAAGTCACCTGAATTTCCCCCCATTAAATAGCTGATTTATTCAATAATAGTGGCACAGGAATATTCCTCAGACACCTACTCTACAGATAAACACATTCTCACAATTCCATCTAGCCCTTTGGAGGGTTTTTCTATATACTGGGCTTATAGCCTGTGAGGATTAATGTTATGTGTCAACTTGGTGATGTCATGGTACCCAGATAGATGGTTAGACATCAGTTTAGATGCAGCTTGGAAGGTATGTTTTACATGAGATTAACATTTAATTCAGAATAATTTGAGTAAAGCAGATTATTCTCCATGATGTCGGTGGGCCTCATCCAATCAGTTGAAGGCCTTAAGAGAAAAAGACTGAGGTCTCCCAAGGAAGAGGGGATTCTGTAAAAAGTAGATAGCTTTTCATACTCAAACTGCAGCATCAACTCGTCCCTGGGTCACCAGCCTGCCTGCAAATTTCAGACTTGCCAGCCCCCAAGATAACATGAGCCCATCCCTTTAAACCCAACTCTTTATATCTAGTGGAAGGTACATCCATCTTATTGGTTCTATTTTCCTATACAACTCTGGCAGGTAGACTGCTTCAGCAATTTTGTTGGTGTTGTTAAGCAGGCTTCACACTGAGCTAAGAGCCCAATGCAAGGCTCGAACTCACAACCCTGAGATCAAGAACCTGAGCTGAGATCAGGAGTCAGATGCTTAACTGACCGAGGCACCCGGGGCCCCAACTGCTTCAGTACTTTTAAACACATTTAAATACATCGACCAAGATGGCCTTCACATTACCCTCGGCTCCATCAAACTTTTTACAAAGGCACCTGATGTTCCTTTCTAGAACATTTATGTAAGGAAGCTTGTCAATATTTTTTCCTGCCTCTTTGAGATGATAAATCTTTTAAAAAGCATCTTGCCAGTTTTGCAGTTTACTTTTTGAATGTAAACATCGAGGGAGATAGACCCCCCCCAAGCCCCCCAGCACGCCCCAATCTCTGTGAAAAGATAGGAGCCTAATGTTGATGTGTGCCTTGCTCCTGGTTGTAAAACTACTTCCTGTCCCAACGGTACTACAGAATTTATTTTTCCTTTGGGTAAATCCAATTAGCAAACACAGAGGAGTTGGGTTCTGCCTCTCATGCCAGCACTTACGAACTCTTTTCTGCTCTCATTCAACTTCAATGAAGTTGAGCTCAGTGACATTGAGTTGAGTGTTGTCCTGTCCCCTGTTGTAAATAGCCTAGAAAAGAGTCTGTCTCCCATTAATGTTGCTGCAGCTTTTGCTTTGGCAAGAGCAAGAGACCATTCTTTTCTGAATTCGATACTGAAGTTACTCGTAATTGGCCAGAAGTCAACAATGAGGTTTCCATGATACAGTCAGATCTCTTTAGTCATTCACAAATTGTGTACCTGCCTGAAAATGAAATTTCTGATTACAAAAAATTTTTTAAAGCATACTCTGGATGGGAGACATAAATAGTAAATGTAAGCCTAAGAGTTAAAAAAAAAAAAAAGTTCCAGTAAAACTTTGAACCTAGAGAAAGTCTGGTAGCCACATACAGTGAAGGTCAAGGTTCTCTCTTTGCTCTACCTTTCTCAATTCACCGGGAGAGCGTTAGATCCTTTCTCCTGTGGCATCCATTTCTTCTCGCTCCACTGATCAAAACTTAACTCTGCACTGTGAACAAAGATTAAATCAAAATGTCGAAGCTGGATATCCAAAGTCCAACATAGCACTTTTTATCCAAAATTAAACACTCCTAGGAAATGAAGGCTAAGGTGTCATTCTGATATCGGAGGACATTGTGCTGTTTGTGAATGTTTATTGGTGAATGCCTAATGTCAGCTTTAGATTTTTTTTTTTTTTTGCCTTTTGTGCTAATCTAATTCCCTAGAGATGAATATTTAAATATTTTGTCTGTGGAATTTAGCCTCACAAATTAAGCATTTATGAATTATAGACTAGAATCCTATTCATATTGTGAGATAATGAGACACAATGGCCTCCTCTTAATCATATTAGAGAGGCCAGGGCCCACTGTCTGGACATAAGTTGGATGGTCAATTTGTCTTGACCTGCTTTGAATTGAAAATTATTGTGCTAACGGGTGTCATTTGCTGGGATGATTTATAGCCTTCCTACACAGTGTTCCCGCTGCTTAGTCATAACCTTCTAGAATCTGTCTGCACAGACAGAACATCAACCCATACCTAGACTGGCCGGTGCTCAGAGAATTTACACTTCCGGAACGATTTACGCAAGAGCTGGATGTAAGACGCAGGTAGAATCAGTGCATTTACTCATTCAACAAAGAAGTGGCATACACTTAGTATACGCGACAACTCCAGATACCAGCCAGGTATTCACAAAGCGGAAAGCTTCACTGAGTTCTGTGTGTGGAATTTTTAGTGGGGCTTCATTAGGTAGTCATGATTTATTGAATCACTGGACATGAGATTGAACTCAATCTCCAATGCCCCCCCCACCCCTCCTCCCAGGAGTCAAGGTAGCCCAAAGTTACCATGCTGTAAGCAGTGGTTGGTCTCTTTGGGGACCAGCCTCCATCCTGAAGCTAACTAGGGCTTGGCCATGAGTGCCCTCATTAGCATAATAGATACACACCTGTCACTCTAATTCCAAGGGTTTTACAAAGTCTTTGCCTGGAACCAGAGGCAAAAAACAGAACAATTCTGTATTAGACCACAGATGACGGCTCTAAAAATTTAGGATACGTGAGATCTACAAAGGTGACTATTTCAAGATTCACCCTTTGTGGATATGAACGGAGGTTCAGAACTTCCTCTTTTTCAAGGGCATGTAAAGAATTCTACCTCATTGATGAGTGTATAAGTTGACATAATCACTTGACAACAAGTATGTGGCACTAGCCACCACCCCTAAGCATACGAATACCCCTGATTTAGCAAATCCACTTCTGGGTAAACACCTGATAAAAGTGTCCACTGTCAGGAAAAAATGACACATTTGAAATGCACACACACCCACACCAAAGATTACTGGGTTTCTGTCCAGCTCACCCTCTCCATCTTCTAATTCATTGTTTTTGAGCTATTTTCTAGTCTACAGGTGCTAAGAAACTAAAGTTCTGTAAGTTATCATTTTTCCAGAATAATTTAATGAATTTAATTTTGTGTAATGCAATAGATTATTGTCCTGTAAGTGATGACAAGTTTAGCATTTACACATAAATTCATTTCCACACTCCCGATTGCCTATATATGGGTAAATTGTTTGAATTCTCCTTTGAACCAATGGAACATCTTGCTGGCCTCCTAATTGAGTTATATAAAATCTATGGCATATGGGTTTTTTTTTACATTTGCATGAAAGTTATGATTTTGCCCTTTAAAAAAATTGTATCAATTGCCACCACCAAAACCAAATGGTGGACAATTTATAGAAATATTACATATATGTGGGTGAGAAAGGGTTAACATGGAGTCTGCAACTCTCTTTCATCCTCCTTTAAACACACTGATGGAATTTACTACCTTGAAGATAAATGGTGGTCTTCTGGGGCTGCTGTATACTGATTTCTTACCTTATTTTTTAGCATGCTACACCTGGTCTGTCTGGGTTGTATATTGTACATAAAGCTCCAGCAGGGATGTGCAGGGGCTGGGAGTTTTCACTTCATCCCTCTGAACCCAAAAGGCGTCTTGGTGTAGAAGACAAGTTGACCTATGGAGCCGCATCTAGAAAGAGGCAAAGTAGTGCTTACTTCTGACATTAGAGCATTTTATTAAAATCCTGCTGGATTCTGATCTGATACTCCTGGAGGTGTAACTTTGTGGTCACAGTGTACTTGACTCACAATCCACAAGTGATAAATGTGCAGGTAGTTTAGAGCTCAATAAAGTTAGAGGTTAACCAGAAAATATTGATAATATAATTTATTGGCCTTTAGACAGCCAATCTTATACATAATTTAGCAATCTTAGACATATTTAGACATTTTCTTCTTGACTAACCAATCTCCTTCTTTCTCAGTTGTTAAGTGAGCTCTTAAAGTCTTGATGGTTCCCTCATTGATGAGTTGAATAAAATTTTGAGAATTGTGCTTTATATCCTATTATCATTAAAGGCTAAGTTAAAAAAAGGCATCCTAATAAACTCGTAAAAATGGAGGTCATATATTTCATTACATACCATTAAATATTATTTAAATTTTAAATACTGTTTAAATTTCACTATTTTTATGACTGCATGTAACAGTTCCTCAACTGAAAAGTTTAGTCAAGAAATGTTCTTATAGGAAGACGAGTTCAATATTTATCCCAACAACTTGGATTCATAGTTACATTTTTAGGATATTTATGGTTGGGGCCACTGTGGACTTTTGTCTTTCTTATTTATGGTCCTAGTGGCAAATAACAGGTTTTTAAGAAGCTACCTGCATCCATTTCTTCACACCAATAGCAATATTTACCTTAACAGAACTGTGTGCC
Source organism: Panthera tigris (assembly GCF_018350195.1). Classification (NCBI taxonomy): domain Eukaryota; kingdom Metazoa; phylum Chordata; class Mammalia; order Carnivora; family Felidae; genus Panthera; species Panthera tigris. The sequence goes on from NC_056674.1 coordinate 50,519,980, forward strand.
TTTGTGGTGGGGTTAACATCTTAACTGAAGTTTTGTTTACGACAAACAAAACAAAACAAAACAAAACCAAAAACTCTACGTGTTGGTTTGGATGGGATATTTGAAGAAAATGTAGAAAGTGTTATCCAGAGTTAAAGAAGTTTGTTTTTGTTTTCCTTTCACGTCTTGCAATGAGTTCCATATTCTAGTCTTACATGTAAGGAGCGTGAATGTCATTACTTTATATTAACAATAAGGACAATAACTGAACAAATCAACAAATCATCTCAGATCTGCCAGAGATAAGGTCGCTGGGCAAACTGATGCACCAAATTTGGAGACATAGATGGAAACAGAGAATCACAACTTATCAGAGTGAAACCCACAAGCAGAAACTTTTGCTGGAACCAGAGCTAGGTTCCTTTTACCTCGTACATCATGTGCCAAAGCCAAGGAAAAATCTGAGAGTACTAAAAGGTCAAAATCTTAGTTTGAAGAAATAGAACAAGCATGAGAACCAGACTCATGTGTCAGGGATGTTAAAATTAGCAGAGCAGGAATTCAAAACAACTCTGTTAATGAAAAGAGATTATACAAGAACAGATGTGTAATTTAAGTAGTGATGGAAATAGTGATGGAAATTCTCAGAATCAATTAAAAATATGAGAGATCAATAACACTGTCACAGAAAGGACACAATTGAGGAAAGACTCTCTGAACTTGAGGACATTTCGATAGATTCTTCCAAAACTAAAAAAGAAAACAAACAAACAAAAGAAACCCCAAAAAAACCCATGCCACAGAATATGCAAGAACCCTAGGGCAACTACCAAAGATGTGATACTTGCATATGGGGAATACCAGAAAAAAGTAACAGAAGAAATATTTGAACCAATAATGCATGAGAATTTCCAAATATTAATGTTGGACCTCAAACTACCAATCTAGGCAGCTTGGTGAAATAAATGTAAAACAGTATAAATATAAAACAAAAAGTTACATTTAGGCATACCCTATCCAAACTTCAGAAAATCAAAGATAAAGAAAAACCTTAAAAAAAGCCCAGAGGATAAAAATACCTTATCTAGAGAGGATCAGAGGATTAGATCTGATTCTCAGAAACGATGCAAGCAAGAGGAGAAGGAAGTGAACTATTTAAAGTGTGGAGAGAGGGAAAATGTCACCAATCTAGAATTCTTTACCCTGTGAAATTATCCTTCAGCATTTAAAGAGAAATACTTTCTCACACAAGCAAAAATTGAGCAAATGTTTTGCCATAGATTTGCTTTGCAAGAAGTATTAAATTCTCACAAAGTGAGTATTGAGGGAAGGTATCTCAATATAGTAAAGAACATACAGGACATATCCACAGTTAACATCATACTCAATGGTGTAAAGTTGAAAGATTTTCATCTAAGATCAGGAACAAGACAAGGATGCCCACTCTCACCACTTTTATTCAATATAATATTGGAAATCCTAGCCATGGCAATTAAGAAAGAAAAATGAAAGGCATTAAAATTGGAAAAGAAGTAAAACTGTCACTATTTGCAGATGACATGGTACTATATATATTAAATAATTCTTAAGACTCCACCAAAAAACTATTAGAATAAATGAATTCAGTAGAGTCACAGGATACAAAAATAACATACAGAAATTGGTTGCACTTCTCTACACTAAAAATAAGTTATCAGAATGAGAAATTAACAATCCCATTTACATCAAACAGAATAAAATACCTAGGAATAAATTTAATCAAGGAGGTGAAAGACCTGTACTCTCAAAAGTCTGAGACACTGATAAAAGAAACTGAACCTGGCCCAACTAGAAAGATATACCATGTTCGTGAATTGGAAGAATACTGTTGAAATGTCCATACTACCCAAAGCAATACACATATTCAATGCAGTCCTTGTCAAAATATCAGTGACATTTTTTACAGAACTAGAACAGAGAATGCTGAAGTTTGCATGGAGCCACAAAACACCCTGAAGAGCCAAAGCAAACTTGAGAAAGCAGAACAAAGCTGGAGGTATCATGCGCTCTGATTTCGAACTATGCTACAAAGTTGTACTAATCAAAAAAGTATGGTAATGGCACAGAAACAGACACACAGATCAGAGGATAGAGAGCCCAGAGATAAATCTATGATTATATGGTCAATTAATCTATGACAAAGGAGGCAAGAATATACAGTGGGGAAAAGACCATCTCTTCAATAAATGGTGCTGGGAAAACTGAACCACTATATTATACTGTATACAAAAATGAATTCAAAATGGATTAAAGACTTGTATGTAAGACCTAAAACTATAAAATTCCTAGAAGAAACCATAGGCAGTGGACTCTTTGACATTAATCTTAGCAATTTTTTATTTTTGTTTTTGGATCACCCTTCTCAGGCAAGGGCAACAAAGGCTAAAATAGATTAGATGAAACCAAAAACTTTTTGCACAGGGAAGGAAACCATGCAGAAAACGAAAAGGCAACCTATGAATGGAAGAAGATATTTTCAAATCATATATCCTAAATACATAAAGAACTTGTAGAGCTTAATATAATATATATATATATATATATATATATATATATACACATACATACACACACACACACACATATGTATATATCAACCCAATTAATAAATGGACAAAAGACTTGAAGACATTTTTTCCAAAGAAGACATCAGATGGCCAACAGACACATGACATGATGCTCAACATCACTCATCATCAGGGAAATGCAAATCAAAACTACAGTGAGCTATCATCTCCTATCTTTCAGATTAGCTATTATAAAAAATAACAACAACAAAATAACAAGTGCAGCCAGGATGTGGAGAAAAGGGAATCCTTGTACACTGTTGGTGGGAATGTGCATTAGTGTAGTCACTATGGAAAATGGTATGGAGGTTCCTTTAAAAAGTTAAAAAGAGAACTACTATGTGAACCAGAAATTCCACTTCTTGGGTATTTATCTGCAGAAAATGAAAACACCAGTTCACAGAGATACATGCACCCCTATGTTCACTGCAGCATTTATTTACAACAGTCAAGATACGGAAGGAATGTAAGTGTCCATCCATAGATGAATGGTTAAAGATGTGGTATACAAACACACACACACACACACACACACACACACACACGATGGAATGAAATCTTACCATGTGTGACAACATGGATGGAACTAGAGGGTATTATACTGGGTGAAATAAGTCAAACACAGGAAGACAAATAATGTCTGATTTCAATTACATGTGGAAACTGAAAAACAGAACAGATGAATGAACAAAACCGAAACAGACTCACAGATATAGAAAACAAACTATAGTTACCAGAGGAGAGATGCTGGTGGCAGATGAAGGTGAAGGGGATTAAGAGGTACAAACTTCTAGTTATAAAAGAAAAAGTCATGGGGATGTAATGTACAGCATGGTAAAAGTTCTTAAGAGATAAGTAAAATGATATAGGTCAGAAACTCAGATGCAGGGGTGTCTGGGTGGCTCAGTCAGTTAAGTGTTCGACTTCAGGTCAGGTCATGATCTCACGGTTCATGAGGTTGAGTCCTGTGTCGGGCTCTGTGCTGACAGCTCAGAGCCCGGATCCCTCTTCAGATTCTGTGTCTCCCTCTTTCTCTGCCCCTCCCCTGCTTTCACTCTGTCTCTCTCTCTCTCTTTCTCTCTCAAAAATAAACATTAAAAAAAAAACCTCAGATGCACATAAAGAAAGAGCATCAGAGAAGGAACACGTGAAGCCAAAATAAAAACGTTTCCTTCTCTTATTCTGAATTAATCTAACAGATAACTGTTTAAAATCACAGCTACAACCTATGTGATTATGTATGTTTATGTGTTTGTAGTTATGTACAAATGAAATGAATGGCAGCAATAATGCAAAGGATAGGGAGAAAAAATAGGATTATTTGTCATTAGGAGGGCATCCCTAACACAGCATCAAACTACAGGAAGCTAAAACTGATAGAAAAGCAAGGAGAAAAGAGATCCGTTGTCAAAGTTGGACGCTTCCTCTATGAGTTTAACATTCGTCTATGAGAAGTGGCAAGATTCAGCAGGCAAAAAAGGTAGTAAGGACATACTGAATTCAACACATCAGACACTGGATGTAATATTGTCTGCAGACCGCTTCGTCCAACAACAGCAGTTACGGAAGCTCCCAGGGAACATTCACCCAGGGAGACCACATTCTGGGCCATAACACATCCTAACAAATTTGAAAGAAGAGAAACCATACAATGTCGGCTCTCTGACCACGATGGAATTTAACTAGAAATCAGTACCAGAAGGAGAGCTGAAAAATCCCCTTAATTGGGAGACTGAAAAAGACACTTGTACCACGCAGGTCAAAGAAGAGATCCCAAGAGAAAGTTAAACATATTTTGAACTAAATGAACATGAAAACACAACTTGCCCAAATCTGTGGGATGCAGTCAAAGCAGTGCTTTCGCCCATCCGAATCGTCCTCTTCATGGAACAGCAGAGAGACCCGCTGTCGCTCCTCCTCCCCCTGGGTCCTCGCGGTGTCTTGGGCTTTCAGGCCAGCTGCCCGCTGAGCTCCATCATGCAAGGGCACCGGCTTCCCCTGCACGACACTTACGTGGTCGGAGCTGAGGACGCTGCAAGCATACACAGGTTCCTGTCCACCCTCAGGTTCCAGCTCATGTTCGTGGGTCCCACCTTGTCCACGATGAGCCCACTCTTCACTCTTCTTCCTTCTTTAACTGCCTGACATGTTGACTTCAACCTCAAGCGTCCAACACAAACAGCCTTAGAGACTGATTCACCAGCTCCCACAATTGCAGAAAGTAAAATCCCCCTGTGATGGGCAGGCAGCCTACAGACAACTTCGTGCGTAGTGATGAAAGACTGGATATTTCCCTCTACCTTCAGGAACAATACAAAAAAGGGGCGCCTGGGTGGCGCAGTCAGTTAAGCGTCCGACTTCAGCTCAGGTCACGATCTCGCGGTCCGTGAGTTCGAGCCCCGCGTCAGGCTCTGGGCTGATGGCTCAGAGCCTGGAGCCTGCTTCCGATTCTGTGTCTCCCTCTCTCTCTGCCCCTCCCCCGTTCATGCTCTGTCTCTCTCTGTCTCAAAAATAAATAAATGTTAAAAAAAATTTTTTTAAAAACAAAATGTTTATTTTTTTTTTTAAGAGAGTGTGCGCAAGCAAGCAAGTGGGGGGGAGGGGCCGAGGAGGAAAGAGAGAGACACTTAAGCAGGCTCCTTGCCCAGTGCCTACCCCAATGAAGGGCTCGATCCCACACCCCTGGGATCATGAACCGAGCTGAAATCTAGAGGCAGACACTCAACCGACTGAGCTACCCAGGTGCCCCAAAATGTTCACTCTTACAGTTCCTTTCACTGTTGTGCTGGAGCTCCTAGCCAAAGAAATATGGTTAAAGAAATAAAAGGCACACTGCTGGAAATGAAGATCTGGAACTGTCTTTACAAATAGCCTGGTCATTGGGGCGCCTGGGTGGCTCAGTCGGTGGGGCGTCCGACTTCAGGTCATGATCTCGCGGTCCCCGAGTTCAAGCCCCACGTCGGGCTCTGTGCTGACAGCTCAGGGCCTAGAGCCTGCTTCGGATTCTGTGTCTCCCTCTCTCTGACCCTCCCCCGTTCATGCTGGCTGTCTCAAAAATAAATAAATGTTAAAAACAACAACAACGACAAAACCAGCCTGGTCATCTATGTAGAAACTCCTAAAGAATCTACATGAAAAAAGTAACTACTAAAAAAAAGTGAGTTTAGCAAGCATACAGAATTTAAACAAACAGGAAAAAGTACACTAAATATATGTGTATGACTTGAACTCCAGAAAAGAGAAGTGTAATCTATCCTGACAGAGAGTAGGTTACTGGTTGCCTGAGGCTGGCCCTTGGTGTAGGTTTGACTGGGCAGGGTCCCAAAAGAACCTCTTGAGGTGAAATTCCCTACCTGGAGGTGTTGGTGCTTATATTAATTAGTATGCACATTTTTTTAATTCATGGAAATCTGCACTTAACATGGAGGTATTAAGGAAATTATATTCCAATGCATTTTAGAAAGTTTTGTTTTTATTTAAAAAAGATTTTTTTAGTAATATCTACACCCGATGTGGGACTTAAACTCATAACTCCAAGATCGAGAGTCACATGCTCTACTGACTGAGCCAGCCAGGAGCCCCTCAGAAACATTTTAAAAATCACGTATCTAAATCCAATTTTAAGACTACTGATAATCACTTTATCCAATCACTTTATAACAACATTCAGGAGTATGTATGCTCACACCGTTACAAACACAGCCAGATTCCATTTAAATTTAGTAATTTAAGTAATACGAACTTGAACAAGTCCCTGATGTCTTTGGACATAGAATTTTACCTTCATATACTTTGGGATCTCATCTAGGAACAAGAGGATCTATGGGGCTGTTGAAAGAACTTTCTGTGATGATATAAATGTTCTGTATCTACTCTGTCCAGTAGAATAGTCCAAATCTACATGTGGTTATTGCATATTGAAAGATAACTACCTGGGGTTCTGCGTGGCTCAGCTGATTGAGTGACCAACTCTTGATTTTGGCTCGGGTCATGATCTCACGGGACGTGGGATCAAGCCCCGCGTCGGGCTCTGCACTGACTGCGTGGAGCCCGCTTGGGATTCTCTCTCTCCCTCTCTCTTTACCTCTTCCCCACTTGCACTTCTCTCTTTCCTGATTAATTAAAAAAAAATTACAAAGAATAAAGAAAGATTACTACCAAGCTAGGAAGCTATTTAGCAGCATTTGATTTTATTTAATTTAAACTGAAATAGCCATACGTGACTGGGGGCTACTATAATTGACACCCCGAAATAGTCTTTTTTTATCTGAATCTAGTGCGTGTACAGCTATAACAGTAATTTAAAAAATCACCTCTTAAGTAACCTCAAAGTTTTATTATAATTACCTCGCACGAATAGTCTGTGATACAGTGTGAATTACAGAAGATACAATATGCCACTACAGGGATGGGTGGCAAATATATTGACCATAAATAAGCTGTTTAATTGGTAGGTGTGCAAACTCTGACTCCTGTATGTGTCATCACACACACAGCCTGCTGGTTGGATCAATTTCACCAAGTGTAGCCTGGGAAAGAAGAAAAACTACTCAGCTACATTTTAAATGGTGATCACTGTAGGTAAACCAGAACAATGGTGTTAAATTATTTGCAGAGGAGCGAAATATAGAATGACTTGCATTTGGAGAACACCACCCAGTGAGCTTAGCGGCACGTTTTTGACAGTTTGCCCGACTTTGCTCCTCCCTAGAAGTTGGCTCATTAAAATACTTTCTCCACAGATCTGCTCCTCTTCTACAGTGTTTTAAGACGTGCACGGCAGCCTTAAAGGTGAACGCTCGTTTTCAAACAGACCTTCCTATAGGAAACAATGCTGAAAAATAATATCCTGGTTTTTTTGAGATGTGTGAATCAAGACCTCAAAGTACACGTAATCAACTGACTTGCCTTTAATACGCCTACAAATCTTCACCTTGTAGGAAACAGAGTGATAAAAAAGGAGTCCCTGACATAACCTGCAATGTTTTACTGTCATTTACGATCTGATTCATCCTTACGAAATGTCTACCCTATACACAGGGCAAGTTGAAGTTAAACTTTTATTGTTCAGGTGAGTCTGGACTCAAAGGATTTGTTCCCATAGAGGAAAATAAAGGTTCCATCTAGAAACTGTACTTAACTATATACACATATACATTCCATTATATATATTTATACTTCTACACGTGTATGAAATACGTCCACTAAAGCCTTATGGAATTAAATGCACGGATCGCACATAACGTGTAATAAATGACATGTGTGGACAACATAATGTCAAACAGTTTACACACATCTTCCAAGCAACACAGCTCTTGTGAGATCCTCAGTGACATAACAGTCCCATGGTCAAATGGAACAGAGAATTGCTGTCTACCTTCCCTCTGGGGCATGCACTGGGCACTTGTGTACCCTGAAGCACCTGAACTCTTACACAACAGTGGAAAGTGGATAATGTTGTCCAACCAAAGAGTTTATAAACGTATTTGGCCAAAGTACCCCTTTCCACTAAAACACTTACTGCGAACCAGCTCTAAGACTCATGGTCCAAAGAACACACTTTGGGGAAAATCATCACGGGAAGCTCCATTCATTTTTCACTATAGGTTAGAATACTCATTTCAGTACTGATTCAAATGCAATGGCCATAACTTACAATGTTTATTCTAGTTTCCTAAGTTTGTGGCAGCCTTACCTAACATGTGTCTTCCTGTATTTAGCCGAAACGGATTCCAATATAATAATCTTTGCATGCATTTTTCATTGAAAATTACATCTTTTCATGCACGTGAGCTTATGCATATATTGTAATACACTCTGTATGAAAGCATACTTTTATATGTTATTTGTGACCTTATAGATGAAAAGATTCTCTGTATAGTGAATGAACTGCAGTTTCCTGCCGACTGAAATGTACAAATAAACAGGAGACAAACTGCAAAAAAGATGCCCCGGCCTTTGGGGTTTCTCCTAATTTCTTATTGTCTAACTATGTGCCTGGCTGAGTGAGTTCATCTTTCTAATTTTTATATGCAAAAGAAGGATAGAAGACATTAAAGTAATTTATCTATATATTATCCTGTTATAAAATGAATCTCAAGGGATTTCTAGACATACCTTTTCTTACATATAAAAAGATTTAGGGGTGCTTAGGTGGCTCAGTTAAGTGTCCGACTTCAGCTTAGGCCATGATCTTGTGGTCCGTGAGTTCAAGCCCCACGTCGGGATCTGGGCTGACAGCTCAGAGCCTGGAGCCTGCCTGAGTTTCTGTGCCTCCCTCTCTCTGCCCCTCCCTCACTCATGTTCTGTCTTTCTGTCAAAAATAAACATTAAAAAATTTTTTTTAAAGATCTTATGAGAATATACATCTCACGTAGAAGATAAACATACAAATGGTTAAAGGGAAAATATTAGCACGAAGATAAAAAATCGAAGCAAGGCTGAGGAAGACAATCAGTTCGTCCCTAAAAATGCTTTTCATTCTAATATTCTGGGATGCTATATTTGAAAATGAGTATATGATTTATTTTACTTGAGTTTTACTGGCTGTTTTCACGCTTTCCTAGTATAGCATCTAGTGACTAGATAAATGTGCTGTAAAAATGCATCTTTAAAGGAAATTATACTCTGAATTTATTTAAATCAGAGTATATTTTACAAGAATTGTTTTCAGGACTTGAGGAAAATTAAATAAAACTGCAATATTTAGGAATTTACTTTGTATCTCTGAATATTAAATAAGTTCATTCCACACTGCTTATAAATTTATATGCACATTCAAATTCTGTATTTGATTAATATGTATTTTACTGAGTCTTCACTGCTTCATAATTATTCTCTGTTTTGGCGAAAATTATTCTTTGAAGTCACAGATTGAAAAAACAAGCTCAATATCTCATTTATTTTTTGGTTTTCTTCCTTCATCATACTATTTATTTTAGGAATATTCTCCTAAAGATGTTTCCATTGTATGAACATCTTTTAGTTTACTATTTGTTACTTTTATGCTTTCTTACTTTTATTTAGAGGAAATAAACTCACTGATCCTCCTTATGTATATTCGAGCCCCTCTTCATAACATTACATGACAACGGGGTTATAAATAGGACTCATCCCTTATGCATTTCTGGGTGATATTATTCTCAGCACACACTCTGGACAGCCACCATCATGAGATAATTCAGTGTATCTAAAAAGATGGATTCTATCAATGTAGCAAGGTCTGCTCTGGGTGCCAGACAAGTGTTTTGGCTCCTATTACTCTGTATTTGTTCTCTCTGCTTCAGTATTCCAAACATACTGTATCATCTGCTTTCATGGTCTTCTTCAGATGGATGTTATTTTGTTTGGATTACATATTCTATGATTTAACAATGAGATTGTACACGTTCACAAATTTTTTTAAAAAATTCATTGAAAATATAGGAAGTAGAAATACCTAAATAGTTCTAACTTATTCTCTTTCAATAGCGATAATAAACCTTGTACGTATATTTTTAATTTGGTCCTGGATGGCACTTGCTTGGGCAGACAGAGAAGGTATATAATTCAGAGATATCACCCAATTTCAGTTTACTATGTGCTAGGCACTGTGATGAGGGATTAACACGTAAGCTGTAACATTTACCTCTCATAGAAGCATTTTAGAGATTCTGGAAAAAAAAAAGAGATGCATGGGGATTAATTAACTTCCCAAACCAGAGCCTCAGCAAGGCAACGAGCGCACACACACGCGCGCGCGCGTGCGCGCGCACACACACACACACACACACACACACGCATAGCCAAAAGATACAGCTACTTGTATGCTTGGTAATTAACCTATGATTTTTCCTCTACCATCTCTAGTCTAGTACAACTAAAGGTAATTGCAAAATAAATATATAAATTTAGCTGTGGGAGTTTTGAGCCAGGAGATTTCCATGACTAGGAGAAATTAACCATGTTTGGGAAAGTAGAGTGGGTTGGCAAAGAGTTGATAGAAAAAAAGAACACTGAGTTCCTTCAAGAGATAAAAATTTTACGGTGATGAAAATGTGCTCAGTTATAAAATGCTTTCAAATGTATTGGCTTTTTGATAATGCAAATAGCAGATGAAAAGCAGAGCCTCACATACATTCTTCCATGTTTTTGTAATGGAAGTAAATAATAAATTAGGATTTGGCTTAATTTAATTTTAGGCAAATTGCACAGATATTTCATATTTAGTCCACAAAACAGGATTCTACAGTATCTTCCCAGAGATGTTGATGTAGAGATTAGTCTAGTGTGTTTTAGTACTCACTATTTTTGTTTATGTATTTATTGAGAGAGAGAGAGAGAGAGAGACAGAGACAGAGACAGAGACAGAGTGAGTGGGGGAGGGGCAGAGAGAGCAAGACAGAGACACAGAATCCGAACCAGGCTCCAGGCTCTGAGCTGTCAGCACAGAGCCCGACACGGGGCTCAAATTCACGAGCCATGAGAACAGGACCTGAGCGAAAGTCAGATGCTCAACCAACTGAACCACCCAGGTGCCCCATATTCAGTATTTTCTTTAAGGATCAAATCCTTTATTATGCTCAAGACAACATATTAATTTTGTCTATTAAATCTGAACAAACTAAAGTAGGCAAACTTCCTCTTATCCTTTCCCCACCCCAACCTTCATTCTAGGGCTGCCCCTACTTTTATTTCATGCAGGGCTCAAAACAGAGTTTGAAAACCTCCTCTCCCTTCTATGGGCCCCTTTTATGGATACGGAAATAGTGGCCCAAAGAGGTTAATTATCCACAGGAGGTTGGAAAACTAGGCTGTGGCCGCTGTGTCAGGCCCAGAATTCATACGGGGTCCTCCCCACTGGGGATAGCTCTGTGGTACATGGGTACAGATGCAGAAATTCCACAGATTACTAAAGATAAAACATCAACAGACTTTCCTGAAAACCTGTTCTGTCATAGGAATAACAGCCTAAGAATGTCACCGGCAGGACTGCAAAAAACATGGAGAATATGAGACCGGTTAAGACGATTGGAGTGGAGAGCCCATCAAGGAAACAATGTATGCAAGGATGTTGTGTTTCCAAAAGGAAGGAGTGTGGTTAGTTCATGCCTACTCCATGCCTGTAGTTCAATAATTCACTTTAAGAAGAGACCGTCGATAAAAACAAAAGGAGGGAGAAGAAGAAAAATACAATGCCCTAAGAATCGGTCTCAGGGCAAGGTCTGGTTCTCATATAGAAAGCTTTAAAGCTCTACTCAGATAATAGAGGTACACAAAAGAGATTCTCAAATAGCCCAAAGACATCTCTTCCTGGAAAGATAGACGTAAATGTCTTCCAATCAAACACTTGTCACCTCAGACCCAATAGGGTATATACATACACCCTGCTGTAGAAAATCATGTATTTTCATCGTGTTAAATGTGTCCATGAGCATGCATGAGAAGTGTCTGGAAAAGATGCACACCAAATATAAATGACAATTTAAGAACCGGGACTAGAATCAGGAATTGTGGCAGATCTATGAAGTAGGATCTCACCTGCTTCATGTCCTGCCTGATTTGTTTTAAAACCAGAATTATACACTGTTTTTACCTTATCATTTTATATTCAAGCAAAACCAGAAGTACGGTCAGCTCAAATATAACCAAAAATGCCTTTCTCCCCCTTATTATTTTCTCTTTTTTATCCTGCTTAGATTGACTTCATTGATGACCAGGAAGCTGAGGGCTTTTTTTTCTGATAAAAATGATGGACAGTACAAGGACAAAGGCGTGCGGGTTAATGCTAATAAAATGTGAATAAAATCTGTGCCAAGATGAAATCATCCCTCGATTTCCATTCATTCTGCAAACAATCTGGTGATCAGCTGCTTTTATTGTACCCTGTGTGCATTTCTCTCACAAAAAGAAACAAGGCAGCGTTTTGAGAATACTAACTTTTGAGAGAAAATTTAAGCCACTGATCTTGGAAGACCTTGCTTTGTAGAGTTCCTCTGTGTGTGTTTGAGAGTGTGTGCTACGTTTCCTTTCTGTACCCTTGAATATTAAAGAACATTTTCAATCTCCACTGATGTATTTCTTTCTTCCTCTTCCATTTCATTCCTCAGTGTGATAGTTAGCCTTCAGTGGCAAGCAGAATGAAGAATCCCCAACGACGACCGTGTCCTACGGTCCTGTGGATCTATTACCTTTCATGTCAAAGGGGAGTTTAAGATGCAGACAGCATTAGGTTTGCTAACAAGCCGACTTTACAATGAGGTTATTCTGGATTACACAGGTGAACACAGTGTAGTAACAGGGTCCTTAAAGTGGAAGGTGGAGGCTGAGAGTAGGTAAGGGTAATGTGGTGTGATGTGAGAAGGGGCCCTACCTACTCTTGCTGGCTTTGAAGATGAAGCAAAGGGTCACGAGCCCAAGAATCGGGGTGGTCTGTAACCGGGAAAAGGAAACCGATTCCTCCCTAGAGCCTCCAAAGGGAACACAGTCCCGGTCACATGATGACTTTGTGTTCAATGAGACCCATTTCAGATTTCTGACCTCCACAGTCCAAAGACAATACATTTATATCATTTTAAGTCTGTGGTAATTTGAGAGCACAACTGAATACGCCAACCCAGAAAGCAGAGGCTACCGGGTGCTTCCCCGCAACCCCTGGGTCAACAGGCTGGACCGGGTGCCTCCTCTGAGCTCTCGGACCCCCACCCCACCCTGTGTTGGTGCCTCTTGGTGTAGTGGTTAGAAAGGAGCTTGAGGACAAACCCTTACTTGTCTGAGGCCCCAACCTTTAACCTCTGGGATCTCCGATGACTGGACCTCTAGTTCAGAGGGGCTCTAAAAATACAGTAGTAGGACTGTTGGTTGCTTTGTCCAAATAAAGTTATTTTTACATGGAGTATTGTAGAAGCTAATGTTCTGTTTGCCATGTTCCTGAATACCTTACATAATGTCAGGGAATGTTTGAAACAACCCAAGAAGTAGGTTATACTGTTATTACCACTATCACTGTCCTCATCGTTCCTGATCTATTTACTAGGAAACTAAACCAAAGCACCATGGTGGTACGCTTTACCACCTTATTTTTAACCTTGGCAATTTGCCTCTGGAGTCTAAGTACTTAATCAACACAATCGGAGAGTTCTTCAATATGTCTGTATAAAAAAAAGTCTACCCCCCTAAATCACCTGTGAAGAAGAGGCTTTAGCTAAAATGTTAAAGTTATCATACCCAGAATGATGGGCCCGGCCAGAGGAGCGGATGACTCAAGGCCTGTCACAGCAAGGTAGATCCCCTTCTGGACGACGTCCAGCCCAGAGTTCACGGGAGCTTCCTCCTGCGAGAGATGCACAGAATTGAAGACAATCCTACTGTGTACTCCTGTTTTCATTTAGCAGGAATCCGGAGTTCACAGGGTATGGTCTTAGGAGGGCATCTGAATGTCCCTGAAGCCTGTTGATTTGTTCCTGCTACGAGGGCTGCAGTCACAGAAATGGAGGCTCTGAGGGAGGTGCAGTGGGTACGGGGGTACTCCAGCAGGCACACTTCCGGGCCCACGTGATGGGAATATCAGTTGCCCACAGCTCAGAACACACACTTGATAGAGTCTATCTCCCCAGGCTTCAGCCCAGATCCCATTTTACTTTTTACATCTTTACCTAAACCAGAAATATTTTGCTCCAGTAAAACCCTGTTAATTGGCTACTAACTCCTTTTTTGCTGATTTTATACTTAGCAGACGTATGTCATTACTATCAAGCACAAAAAAGAGGTAGGAAAAGATTTCTCCACGCACAACAAAAGTTCTTACTGTCACTGGCCCTAGACTTAAGAATACTTTTCGACCATTTGAATATTCCCGGATTTACAGTTCCTAAATTCAGATGTTTAACAAAATAACACTATTTATTCAGTGACTGTAAAAGACTTCTAGTATGTTCTAGAAAAAATCTTTAAAACATTCAGAACGCAAATTGGTATATAACCTAAGTGGTGATGATATTCTGAATGGGCTGTTAATTGAGGAAGATAATTATTATGTATGTTATCTACCAAAACAAAACCGTCCTGGTGAGAAAAACGACAGCACCATCTACTCTGCTTGTGACATCTCTTTAACCTCTCTTTGAAAAGTAAACCCACGGAAATTTTTGCCTGGTATATACTGAAAAATAAAAACAAAGCCCAGAGTACCCACAAAAGTTATGAGATTTCCATAGTTTTTCTTCAGAGATAGTCAACCACTGAATATGCATTCTCATAAGACAAATTCATGGAAAGAGACTCCAAATACTAGAAGGAAGTTTGTCTCAGTTCACTGAATATGAACAGAACTGTTACAATATTCATAAGCCAAACTCACACTGAAAAGGAGATTTTTTTTCCAAACAAGCAGGGCATAGCATTTTATAACGCATCAAGTTACAGAATGTATTCATATTCAATAAACCTAGTTGTATTTTATGATTAAAGATAATATAAGGCTTTGTATGAATGACATTCTTGATGTATTGGAAAAAAATGTCCAATGGCATGAAAGTATACAATTTAAGGACACGTTTAAGTAGGCCCCATGCTCAAGTGGGGCTCAAACTCATGACCCTGAGATCAAGAGTCACATGTTCTGCTGACTGAGCCAGCCAGGCACCACAAGGACACATTTTGAAAACGCAGCTTTTTCTTAAAGAATTCAAATGTGATGTTACAAAAAATACTATTTATGTAAGAAGTGCCAACTTTTACCTTTAATTTAGCAATTTGATGTCAGTTGTCTGTTTGCTTTAATCTCCCCACGTCTTTCAAGAAGTAAAAGAAAACAGTGTATCTGTAATCACATGGTAATCATTAAGACATCCTGAAGCGAACAGAGGAGACGAGTCCTTCTCAAGTCTTGACATTTTCAGCCCCTGCAGAGGAACAGAGGAACAACTATCACAAAGAGGGTGGCTTTCAAAGCTACCCTAACAGCAATAAAAACCTCAACAGTTTCGACTTTTAAAAAAATGACTCAAATTAAGTATACTTAATTCTGAAGGTATACACGAATGCCTATCCATATCTGTAGCTATGACTATGTCTGTGTCTGTCCATATCTAAGAAATTAGTTTTTGTGATACAAAAGGAAACTAATTCCTGCCTCTTAATGGAAATAGAATACAGAAAAGTGGGTATTGAAATAGTTAAAATATTAAGAGGTGTAGAAAACTCCTTTAAATTTACTTACATTGATATTGTCTCCGAATATGCAGAACTTATTAATAATTTATGTAAAAAGAAAACACTGAAAAGTCTCAACAGCAGGGACCTGAGTAAATACATAGGATGCAGACAGATTCTATGTTAACTCAGATTTCAAAGGTTTTCTGCTATTTCAGAATAGCATAAAATATGGTTTCTTACTCTCCTTGGTAATGAAAATTTAGCTAGGCTAATGGACAATTCCCGAAACTCAGAAAGCCGCTGACTGACCTACTGTCTCATAAACTTGTACATACATGAACCTATGACACCCAATGATCTTAGCTAACTTCTACCTTATTTTCCCCTTATTGTTCTTTAATTTGAAAGACAGAGTTCAGTCTGATGGTTTATAGGAAAATTGTGGGTAAGCAAATATTGTGCATAGAAAAAAATATAGAAAAGTCAGTCTCTGGATAACAAAAAGCCAGCTTGACACTTTTCACATTTATTGTAGAACATGTCATCAGGACGAGACCACCAACTGAAAGCTCTTCTTGGGGCACCTGGGTGGCTCAGTCAGTTAAGTGTCTGACTGCAGCTCAGGTCATGATCTCACAGTCCGTGAGTTCGAGCCCCGCGTCAGGCTCTGTGCTGACAGCTCAGTGCCTGGAGCCTGCTTTGGATTCTGTGTCTCCTTCTCTCTCTCTGCTCCTCCCCTGCTCATGCTCTGTCTCTGTCTCAAAAATAAATAAAAAACATTAAAAAAAAAAGAAAAAAAAAGAAAGCCCTTGTTAGTTACAAGTTGATTAATGACATTTAGAATTTGAAGCAACATGGAAGCAGTCATTTGTTAACTGCTGCCCATAGATGAAGACACTAGGAATCACCATTTGGGAAGCTGTTCACGTGATCCATGAAGGTGCTCGCTGGAGAAATTCACAAAGCCAACACATTTCATTTCAGCCACCAGTGACAGTGGGTCCTAAATGTATGTCGCAGTTTCTACCATTTTTGGGTCTGGGTGAAGGTACTCCCAGGCCTCTCCACTTCTCAGAGCGAATGCTTAAACACCATCCATGTCTCAAATGGAAGAGTTTAAACAAGGCACATAATACATGTTCAAGCACACGGGTATTTATGCAATGTAACTGAGGCACATTATGGATCTTAGTAAGTAATGTATAGGAAGGTAACTATGTTCAAAGAAGTTTACAAATAGTTCCTCTCTCAGAGATAGTCCAATGTTGTGCTTGTCAAATGGAAGGCAATAATACTGATTCAATTCATTTTGCTTATTGTGCAACACTAGCTAGCAAAGGTTTATTATTTTTTCCTTGGGTGATATTTCTAGATG
This sequence comes from Panthera tigris, assembly GCF_018350195.1. Taxonomy (NCBI): domain Eukaryota; kingdom Metazoa; phylum Chordata; class Mammalia; order Carnivora; family Felidae; genus Panthera; species Panthera tigris. The sequence continues at coordinate 50,537,074 of NC_056674.1, forward strand.
AAGTGAAGTGCTTGATAATTTCTTTTAACATATTTGCAAAGCTGAATTCAGCCCCATGATTCATTGTAACTGCTTCAGAACACGATGTGAGAATTAAAAAATGAATAAAAACGCAGTAGAAAGGAAAATTCAAAGCATGCCATTTGTTAGAATCAATTTTTTTTTTCTTTTTGCAAGCATAGCACTTCAATCTCAATAGTGTTCCAAAGCTTCCAAAGCTTATAATGGTGGGGATACACATATTTTTCTCTCTGAAAAACAGGCCAGGAGATAATGAAACTATAATTTCAGAATACTGCAACCGATATAAAATGGCCACATGTGTGGTGCTCAAGCACTCTATATGAGTACTTTCTGTAAAATAATCATATATTAAACTCAAGGAATAAGGAAAATGAATTTCAACAAAGCGAAGGAAAAGCAAGGGAATATTAAATATTGCAGGAGAACACTCTAGTCAAATCAGTATTTCATTAATCCACCTTGAATCAATTTAATTCCCTCCCACATCTTAATCAAGACAGCTTTGAAGTGATAGAACCTTAGAGACAGAGTTTAGAAGTCAGTGAATTCAGCAAAACCAATCCGTTTGTTGCTTTATATAAGTAATTACAATAGTATCAAAGGCCTTTCCCGACTATCACACACGTGTGCCATTTAAGACATTTTTAATAGTCATTAGGTGTTTATGGAAAACCTGTATCAATTTACACATGCATACACATAAATACATTTCATAGCGTATTTATCTGTAGTTGGCTTATACCAGGTAGAAAGTGGAGATCTGATACTTTGAAGTTTATTTTTATTTTTCAGCTGTCAAAGAGTTAACCTGAGGTTCTGGCAAAAGACATGGTTGAAAACAAACTATATACATATATGCACACATATATATTTACTAGGGTTTTTTTTTTTTTTTTTGAGAGAGAGAGGGAAGGAGGGGCAGAGACAGAGGGAGAGAGAGACTCCCAAGCAGGCTCTGTGCTGTCAGCACAGAGCCCGACATGGGGATCGAACTCACGACCCTGAGATCATGACCTGTGCTTAAATCAAGAGTCGGACCCTTAAACGACTGAGCCACCCAGGCGCCCCAAAGTATATTCAGTGTTTTTTCCATACTCCAGAGAGTCTTTCACACATTGCCTGGAAACCAGCAAAACAGCCCTACTGTCTTATCAGGGGGTAAACGAAACACCAGGGCACGTACGTGGTTCTCTCACTACCCGACGGTTAATAGATGTGCTTCTGATGTCATGTCTCCTTTGCCACTGAAGAAAACACGCCTTAACTTCTATTCCTGTTAGCCTTTCACTACTTGTACTTCCCTTTATTTTTAGGATGTTAATCTTTGTGGTTTAGATTTGGATTTAATTTTTATGCAAGAGACTCTGGGATGGAAAACAAAACATGAACAAATTATAATTTTAAGAATGAATCTCTTCGTGGAGCTTGGTGTTTTGTTTCACCTCCTCTGGAATATCGATCTGGAATCATTTTCAGAGCAGGACATTTCAAACTACAAAAAAATTACCGTTCATAATCAGCGTACACGTTTAGGCTTCTTCAAAGTTCTCAAATCCTAGGGAATGTATCAGAAGTCATACTCAGAAGAAAATCAATAAACAAATGTAAAATGTTTAAAATATCCAAACTCACATATAGTTTTGTTTTCTATACACATACATATTAAACGTCAAAGGACAAACCACACAAATTTAAGCGATAAATAATTTGCAACCCGTATGAGGAAAGACTTCCTTGGCTTGCAAAGAGCTTAAACAAAGCAATCAGGAAAATAAAATTTATACATAAATTTAAATTTATTAACATTTCTATATATCATATATTTTTATGAAATCTATTACTTATATATTACATATTACATATTTATGTGTAAATGTTACATATTTACACACACATTACACATATAGATGTAAAAAATATTACATATATTACTTATATATAACAGAGTTACAAATGTTTGTATATAACTTATTTTTATATATTATGCATAGAAAAATAAATTCTAATGGCAATATGATCATGAACAGATGTGATAACACAGAATCTCTAATTTGAGGGGGTCTACGTTATCAATGAAGCAATTTGAATACCATGTGCTATCTAAGTGTTGATAATCTCTCCTATACAGAAGAATGTAAGAATATATGTCAACCTACTAGTGAATCAGGGTTGGGAATGAGCCAGCAGAAAGACAACTACAGGTTTGGAAATACTGGATTTATGACCTACAAAAAGACTTCACATAAAAATGGCTTTACCTAGAGATGTAAAGATGTGCACTGGCCTTTCCTAGAAACTGCTTTAAAATGTGTAGGGTATTTAAAAAAGAAAACGAATTGAGCTGTGTAAAGATCACACGTAGTTGGAGCAATAATTTTAGTTATTCTCCAAGTAGGGTGGTTTTACCAGGTAGGGGGTAGGAGGCCCTGTCCCAGAAGGTTACAAGCCCTGCTGTGTCCAAAAGATTTAGGTTCATACAGCTCCAAGTCGGCCAACCCGTATTCCCTAAACTGCTGATTCTGATGTCCTGTTCTCATTATACACATAATATTTATTAAAGTCTAATATCTTAAAATAGCAAATAAACATAGATTATCAGTCTTACCTTTTAATAGTATATGCTATCATGATGTAAAGTTATCATCAATTCATCCTAAGCACTTACACAAAGATATATGTTATGTACTCAATAAATAAATAAATGAACGTAAATGCTTTTATCTTCTCCTTTTTAGTGGGGTCTTTGATGGATTTTGGAATCAAGGTAATGCTGGCCTTATAGAATGAGTTTGGATATTTTCCTTCCATTTCTATTTTTTGGAACAGTTTCAGAAGAATAGGCCTTCTTTTTTTTTTTTTTACCAATTATTTTTAGTTTTTTTAACACTTTTTAATGTTTATTTTTGAGGCGGGGATGAGGGGCAGAGAGACAGGGAGACACAGAATCTGAAGCAGGCTCCAGGCTTTGAGCTGTCAGCACAGAGCCCAACACAGGGCTTGAACTCATGGACTGCATGATCATGACCTGGGCTAAAGTCAGATGCTTAACCTACTGAGCCAACCAGGCGCCCCTATTAATTCTTCTTCAAATGTTTGGTAGAATTCCCCCTGGGAAGCCATCTGGCCCTGGATTCTTGTTTGTTGGGAGATTTTTGTTTTTTAATTTAAATCCAAGTTAGTTAACATATAGTGTAATAATGATTTCAGGAATAGAATTTAGTGATTCAGCACTTACGTATAACACCCCGTGCTCATCCCAATAAGTGCCCTCCTTAAAGCCCTTCACCCCTTTAGCCCATCCTGCCACCCAACACCCCACCAGCGACCCTTAGTTTGTTCTCTGTATTTAAGAGTCTCTTATGATTTGTCTCCCTCTCTGTTTTTATATCACTTTTGCTTCCCTTCCTTTATTCATCTGTTTTGTATCTTAAATTCCACAAAGGAGTGAAATCATATGATACTTATCTTTCTCTGACTTATTTCACTTAGCATAATACACTCTAGTTCCATCCATGTTGTTGCAAATGGCAAGATTTCATTCTTTTTAATCACAGAGTAATATTCCATTGTATGTATGTATATATGTACATATGTATGCGTATATATATATATATATATATATATATATATATATACGCATACATACACACACCACATCATCTTTATCCATTCATCAGTTGATGGATATTTGGGCTCTTTCCACACTTTGGCTATTGTCAATAGTGCTTCTATAAACATTGGGGTGCACGTGTCAGTATTTTTCAATCAGTATTTTTGTATACTATGGATAAGATACCTAGTAGTGCAATTGCTGGGTAGTGCAATTAATTTTTTGAGGAACCTCCATACTGTTTTCCAGAGTGGCTGCGCCAGTTTGCATTCCCACCAGCAGTGCAAAAGAGATCCTCTTTCTGTGCACCCTTGCCAATATCTGTTGTTGCCTGAGTTGTTCATTTTAGCCATTCTAACAGCTATGAGGTGGTATCTCATTGCGTTTTTGATTTGTATTTTGTTGGGAGATTTTTTTATTACTGATTCTATTTCTTTGCTGGTTATAGATGTGCTCAAATTTTCTATTTCTTCCTGTTTCAGTTTTGGTAGTTTATGTGTTTATAGGAATTTGTCCATTTCTTCCGGATTGCCCAATTTGTTGGCATATATTTGTTCATAATATTCTCTTATAATTGTATTACTGTAGTGTTGGTTGTGATCTCTCCTCTTTCATTTGTGATATTATTTATTTGGGTCCTTTCTCTTTCTTTGTGGTAAGTCTGGCTAGGGGTTTATCAATTCTGTCAATTCTTTTAAAGAATTCTCTTAGTTTCATTGATCTGTTCTACTGTTTTTTTGTTTGTTTCTCTATCATTTATTTCTGCTCTAATCTTTATTATTTCCCTTTTTCTCCTGGTTTTGGACTTTATTTGCTGTTCTTTTTCCAGATCCTTTAGGTGTAAGGTTAGGTTGTGTATTTGACACTTTTCTTGCTTCCTGATAAAGGCCTGTATTGCTATATACTTCCCTCTTAGGGTCACCTTTGCTGTATCCCAAAGGTTTTGGACTGTTCCATTTTCACTTTCATTTGCTTCCGTATATTTTTTTATTTCTTCTTTAATTTCCTAGTTAACTCATTCATTTTTTAGTAGGATGTTCTTTAACCTCCATGTATTTGTGGTCTTTCCAAATTTTTTCTTGTGGTTGATTTCAAGTTTCATAGCATTATAGTCTGAAAATATGCATGGTATGATCTCAATCTTTTTGTACTGCTTAAGGCCCAATCTGTGACCCATATGATCCATTCTGGCAAATGTTCTGTGTGCACTCAAAAAGAATGTGTATTCTGCTGCTTTAGGATGAAATTCTGTGAATAGATCTGTTATATCCATTTGGTCCAGTATGTCATTCAAAGCCATTGTTTCCCAGTTGACCTTCTGCTTAGATGATCTGTCCATTGCTCAAATGGGGTGTTAAAGTCCCCTACTATTATTACAGACCAATATCCCTGATGAACATGGATGCAAAAATTCTCAACAAGATACTAGCAAATCGAATCCAAAAGTACGTTAAAAGAATTATTCAACATAATCAAGTGAGATTTATTTCTGGGCTGCAGGGGTTGTTTAATATCCACAAATCAATCAATGTGATACACCACATGAATAAAAGAAAGGGTAAGAACCACATCATCTTCTCAATAGATGCAGAAAAGGCATTTGACAAAATACAGCATCCTTTCTTAATAAAAACCCTCAATGAAGTAGGGACAGAAGGAAACCTCAACATCATAAAGGCCATATATGAAAGACCCATAGCTAATATCATACTTAATTGGGAAAAACTGAGAGCGTTTTCCCTAAGGTCAGGAATTCAACAGGGATGTCCACTCTCACTACTTTTATTCCACATAGCGCTGGAAGTCCTAGCCTCAGCAATCAGACAACAAAAAGAAATAAAAGGCATCCAAACCAGCAAGTAAGAAGTCAAACTTTCACTCTTCACAGACAACATGATATTATATGCAGAAAACCTAAAAGACTCCACCAAAAAATTGTAGAACTGATACATAAATTCAGCAAATCCACAGGATAAGAAATCAACATACAGAAATCTGTTGCATTTCTATACATCAATAATGGAGCAGCAGAGAAAGAAATCAAGGAATCAATCCCATTTACAATTGCACCAAAACCCATAAGATACCTATGAATAAACCTAACCAAAGGGGTGAAAGATCTGTACTCTGAAAACTATAGAGCATTTATGAAATACACTGAACCAGACACAAAGAAATGGAAAAACATTCCATGCTCATGGGCTGAAAGAGCTAATATTGCTAAAATGTCTGTAGTACCCAAAGCAGTCTACACATTCAACACAATCCCTATCAAAATAACACAAGCATTTTTCACAGAGCTAGAACAAACAATCCCAAAATATGTATGGAACCAGAAAAGACCCCAAATAGCCAAAGTAAGGTTGAAAAAGAAAAGCAGGAGGCATCACAATTCTGGACTTCATGCTGTATTAAAGCTATAATCATCAAGACAGTATGGTACTTACACAAAAAGAGCCATACAGATCAATGGAACAGATTAGAGAAGCCAGAAACAGACCCACAAATATATGGTCAACTAATCTTCAATGAAGCAGGAAAGATATCCAATGGAAAAAAGACAGTTTCTTGAGCATATGGTGTTGGAAAACCTAGATAGCAATTTGCAGAAGAATGAAAGTGGACCACTTTCTTACACCATACACAAAAATAAATTCAAAATGGATGAAAGCTCTAAATGTGACAGGAAACCATCAAAATCCCAGAGAAGAATGCAGACAGCAACCTCTTTGACCTCAATTTGCAAATGGCATAGGAGATAAAGGGTTAGTATCCAAAATCTATAAAGATTTTACCAAATTCAACACCCAAAAAGCAAGTAATCCAGTGAAGAAATGGGCAAAAGACATGAACAGACACTTTTTGAAAGAAGATAACCAGATGGCTAACAGACACATGAAAAGATGCTCAACATCACTTATCATCAGGGAAATACAAATCAAAACTACAATGAAATAGCACAACACACCTGTCAGAATGGATAAAATTAACAACTCAGGAAACAACAGATGTTGTTGAGGGGTGAGGGCGTGGAGAAAGGGGAACCCTCTTACACTGTTGGTGGGAGTGTGGACTGGTACAGCCACTCTGGAAAACAGAGTGGAGGTTCCTCAAAAAGTTAAAAAAAGGAACTACCTTCCAACCTGGCAATTGTACTACTAGGTATTTATCCAAAGGATACAAAAATACTGATTCAAAGGGGCACATGCACCCCAATGTTTATAACTTACCATCAAAAATGGCCAAATTATGGAAAGAGTCCAAATGTCCATTTAATGATGAATGGATAAAGAAGATGTGCCACACACACACACACACACACACACACACACACACGATGAAATATTACTCAGCCATCAAAAAGAATGAAGTCTTGCCATCTGCAATGGCATGGATGGAACTAGAGTGTATTATGCTAAGTGAAATAAGTCAGTCAAAGAAAGACAAATATATGATTTCACTCATATGTGGCAATTAGGAGACAAAATAGATGGATATAGGAGAAGGGAAGAAAAAATAGGATAAGATAAAAACAGAGAAGGAGACAAACCATAGGAGACTCTTAAATACAGAGAACAAACTGATGATTGCTGGAGGGGTGGTGGGCAGGGGATGAGCTAAACGGGTGATTAATAAGGACAGTGTCCATTTAGAAGGACACTTGCTCGGATGAGCTTTGGGACGAATCACTGAATTCAACTCCTGAAACCAATACGCTATATGTTAACTAACTTGAATTTAAATAAAATCTTAAAAGAAAAAAATAACAAATGGCTTTATCGTAACATTTATAGGAAATGACCAACCCTTTTTTATATACTGCAGGGGCTTATCCTCTAACAGAAGAGACAGAAAGGCTCACCAAAGTGAAATATGAATAATATTATGAGGTTCTCACAAAGACATGGACATAGTCCCAAGAGGATTCTTATAGCTTTGGATGGACTTTTGGATGAGTGGTGAAATTTGTTCATGTAACATTTCCAGGATGGACATCATTTGTAAAATAATATTATGATTCTTTCAGGAAAGTGTTAAACATTACGGAAAGGTACAAAAATGATAAGCCTCTTCATATATTGGTGAGTGAAAAATGCACGTGTTCAGAGAAGAAATGGGTCAGTTTATTAAACACTTTGTCAGTGATGACCAGAACATTTTCCCCGAGGTGTTCAAAAACCATGAACGTTTTTGTAACGTTAAGACATAGTTCTTAAGTGAGGTAAATGAAAAACACACCAATTTGTAAGTATAATTATAATTTTCTTGGCAAGTGTTTCTGAACCAAATTGATATTAATGAGTTAAAATATCATAATTGTACAGGTAATTTCTTAGACTGGATATTTTGATACTCTAGTTAAAATTCCTCCAGAATCATTCTATTTGCACATTTATTAAATCAATAAAGTTAAAATCATGAAGGTAGATTAATAAACGCATAGAACTTGTATTTTAGATTTACTTAAATCAGTTACAAATCACCTTATGTTTGTGATAAATCTAATCCATAAAGAGAATAATTTTAGCCGAAAGTAAAATCATTGTGCTACTTTCAATTGTAAATATTTGTTTAACTTAGAAGGAAAAACAGACATCATTTTGAATTGGTTTTGGATATGCTGGCATTTACCTGGGGTGGATGAAAACATCTAGGGATGAGACATTCATTGTGCACGAGAGAAAATTTAATCAATGCATTTCCTATTCATATAGCATTCAGTAACTTTTGTGATAAAACCTTTTTCTTTCTTTACAATACTGTAAAAGTAAAGTACTACATCTCTTTCTACACACAAAGTAGGAATAGTCCCATTCATTGGAAGTAATCAGTTCTACTGAGAGAAAATTCCCGAAGATGAAACTCTTTAACTTTCAACATTAAAAATTGCCCTATTTTTACAAAGGATATCAAACATCAACATGGTGTAACACAAACTGCCTGATGGAAATCTGACTGTTATTTTATGGTTCATTTTGATTCGTTTTCCCTTTTGCTTTTGAGGGAATTTAAAAGGCATTTAAAATTAGCCATAAATGGAAGCTAGAAGAGCATCTCCAACTTTAATTCAGTGGTATGATGGTAAATGTTTAACACCTGGCTCTGGTGGCTGGGAGGGGGGTGTCTTTGACCTGTAATATTTGCCAATTTCTGTGCTATAAATGTTTCCACTGTGGTCAGTTTAAGAGGAACTGTGTTTAACAACGATCTCACAAAATTGCTCACGACTTAACAATGGAGCCTTGCAAGACGCTAGAGCCAACTCTGTCCTTGCACACCAGTGGCCAGAAGGGGAAAGAGGGAGGGAGCCCTTCTAGTGACTGCTGACATGTACTGTGCAGCTAAGGAGGGAGGTTCCCATCCTGGTTTTGCTACGTATTTGTCTTGTGACTGTGGACGAGTCATGTACAGTCAATGAGCTCCAGTTGTGTCGTGGTGCTATTGACATGACCAACACCGTAAAGTTGGTATCATGATTAAACGAGGCGATGCATGTACAATGGTTAGAACGTCCGACAGAGTAATTTCTTGACTAGTATTTCTTGCCCATACTTGTGAGGCTTCATCATTATCATGAGAATTACAGCTATTACATTTTTTAATGTTTTCACTGGGGGGTAGGTCTGTAATTTTATTTCTGCTAAGTATGGACTGCTCTCAAGAATAAATTCTCACTGACTTGAAGGTGAAAGACATATCGATTCCAGGGTGCCAAAGCTTATACAGCATAATATTCTAATTCTGAATTTTCATTCTGCAATGAAAGCAAACTATGGCACAACACATTATTTTAAAAAATAGGATTGGTTACAACAGCCTTATGACAGACCTCATTGTTTTTCACTTTTACCTTGTCAATTTCTTTTCCTCTCAATATGTTTCTCCCATTACCGCCACTTCGCGTTTCCACCCTTTCACATTTGGGTTTATTTTATAGCCTCCCTAATTATATGTAATTATATTACAATGTCTCAACAAATAAACTTCACTCACAATATCTGTTGTAATCCTCACAATCATTCTTAATTATACACTACTTTGATCTGAGCAACGAAGTTCACGGAAATTAAGTGATTTACTCCAAATCCTACAAGTGACAGCGACAGATCTAGAATCTAAACCTCGGTCACTTGAATACCCGGCTAGTGGTGTAGTCAGGAAGCAGAACTGAGAAGCCTTTGCAGTAATCAATTCGCTCAGGAAGCATGGGCAAGGACACAGGAGATATCGAACATCTAGATGTCTCCTGAAAGATCGCTTGAACTCTACCATATCAAGGAAAAGTACCACTGTGAGAGTAACCATTGGGTCACAGAGAGTTAAGGGATGGCTGTATTTTTGGATGAGACGAGATGAGCAGATGAGACCACACAGAAAGTCATGGCCCTATTGAAATGACTCTGGAGAAAAGTCTCCTTTTTAGACAGCTTTTCCCCTCTTAGGATAAATGCAGACTAGTTAGCTGTACTGGGGAATCCTGGTGGGGGGAGCTGCTAACAGAAACACATACGTGCTGGGTTAGGTCAGGAAAGGGTCCGGGGTAATTCAGAAAATTTGACAGGAAAAGTCATTCAATGTTTTCCAATAATGGGCCAGTTCTGACTTTCAAGGTCCAATCAGCTATTCTCCAGTTTAAACAACTTTATTGCCTTTCTCCCCCCACCACTGGAGAATTTTGCTAAAAACTCCATTAGCCTGTGTGAAATGGTATTTAATTTGAACTTGCAAAACTTCTTTAAAGCCTACGTTGCTATGTAGTTGCCATGCGCTGCTCAGGAGACTCACTTAGGTAAGCATGCAGAATTTTAATAAAAATAAACGAAAACACATCCTTCTTTAAGTTTCTCCTTACAAATGCATTTTAAAAATTCCAACTGCTAGGTTCAATGGTGCATGGAAAATGATGTTTGCATTTCATTATATTGGTGTACCTTAAAATTCAAGGAACCTTCAAAGACAAGATGTTTCAAATAGGAAAAACCAGAACCAAACACGATGCCATACCATTTTACGGTCAATGTTAGAATGTATTAATGGTTAGGATTTTTAATATTTTGCATTAACAAATTTTGGTACAGACTCTTGTTCTATATTAAGAGACGCATCAGGTTAACTTCGTCATTCCACTAATGACGCTGACACACGGTCATTAGATTTTACTGCCTGCATCAATTCAGCTTTTAAAACAGTCTACCCCTAGATATAAAAGAAGATCAGTGTAATGACACAGTGTTGGAAAGCAACAATAACGAATCCCACTAGATAAATGGGGCAAAAAATCTGATCGTTCTTGGAAACCAACAAAGTTAAGAACTCTACCTTATCCTAAGTATAACAAATAATGGCATCTAGAGTCTTGTAGAGGGCAGGGATGGTCAGGTGGTGGTGGGTATATAATCTCTAGCATGGGAGTTTACCTCTCAGGTTATTTTCCTTTACAATTGTGACAAGAGTAATATTTATCTGATGGGACTGAGCCAAAGATTAAGTGAGATAATACAGAGAGAGCACCTGCAATAGTACGAGGCACAGATTACATGCTCAATATCTGTACCATCATCAGTGTGAACCTGTCTTAATAAGTACTTGATTTTAGGGGTATTTTCTAAGACGCATTCTACCCATTTATGGGAAATTCAGTACAGATACTGAATTGAGTATGTTAAAGTGTGCACGGTAATTCCTTTTCTCCCTGCTTGTTTATGATACATTTATTATTTATTCACAGGACATGGCTAATGTTTAAAGCCCACGGGGCCTATTATTAATTATTACACGGAATAAAAGCAAAGGAGCCCTGAAGTAGATATGGAAGGACTGATCTATAATATTAATCATTATATAGGCTATATTAGTCCCTCTCCTACTTTGAGGCCATAAACTATCCCAAAGTCTATGTGGACACTGCCTTATAGATGCTCATGATGAACCCACTACATTCCTTTGATTATGTGATTAAAAAGAACCAGACAGCCTCAGACATGCTGTGGCAGCAATGATTAAAAATAATGTTCTTGATGGCACAGAAGAAAAATCATGTCTGATCTCTAATGCAATCGAAACGTACAAAATGACAGTGTATGTGAATTTTTGTTATCACACTAATGAGAAAAATATATACATATATATATATTTATACATATTTACAATTTTTTTTTAAAAAGACACTAACCTTCTATCTTATTTCCTCCAATGAGAGAGGGAATTTTCAACTTTCAGCCTTCACACATAATTTAGCTCACGGGTGACACAAAATCTGATTATCAGGGATGATACTCCCGCAAGGAGAGTTTAGCTGCCTAGGAAGAGCCTCGGGGTGCTCTTTCTTTCTGGAAGCCCCCTTTACCTGCACAGACCACAGGGCACGCTCCCCAGCTCCACGGAGCAGCTTTATGTGCTGTGGCCAAGGACTGCTCATTTCTCTGTGACAGACTCTATTCGCTGTTGCTTCTGTGACTATTCACAACACTCTGTGCAATTAAAGAAAAATAAATACAAGAAAGTGAGCCTGGAAAATATTCCCTGGTTAGGTCACGTTTACAATAAAAACCCTGCTGATGAAAGCATGATGAGCCAGACCCATCCGCAAGGAAGAGACACAAGATGACACAGGTGCCTCAGGCTGCCCTCGAGGACCCTGTCCGCTTCCTGATCTGGGGGCTACACCTCCACTCCTTTACAAGCCCTAATTCCCAGCGCAGGCTCCTCAGCCCCCACGTCCCTGAGGTTGCAAAGGAGTTATAATTTGGGTCCCCCTTTCCCACCCAAACTTCTAATCTCTCCATTCCGCATCGGTCCCGTTATTCACCTCTTCTGCTCCATCCCAGCCCCCCGCAGACTGTTAGATGAAATCACACATTTGAGCAGATTGGTGTCGTCACGCGTTCCAGGAACACAGTGGCATCTGGGCTCTAACGCGGCTGAGCAATACTGTCATGCCCACTGGTCAACTACTGGTGCAGGGAAAAAAAACACCACAGCAACGACTTTAATTCTTTGTTAACCTCTTCTCAAAACCTGCCACCAGCCACTTTTCTCTGCTGATAACTTCTCTTCCTTCCCAGAGAAAATTGAGGCTTTTAACCTATATTCAAAACGTTTGCTTTTCTACGGACTCCCATGCAGCCCTAAATATCCTCTGGTATCTCCCATTAAACGTATAGATATAGCCCGTTCCTAACCTAATGTCCCTCTTGAGCTACTCCTTTATCTTTTTCCATCCCTTTCATAGCCAAGTGGTTTGGAAATAGGGTTTAAATTCGCTAACACATTTAGCTTCCCATTTAAAATTTTAATCTACGGCCAAGTGACTTCTCCCCCCATCACCTTCATTGAAAATGTTCTGGCTAAGTTCTTCAATTACCTTCTAAATGCCAAAGCCAAGGAAGCCTCCCCAACCCTCCTTTTACTTCAAGTCTCTACTGTGCTTGTATTTATTCTTAGAAATACAAGTTAGAAGTGTATTTCCACTACAAAGGTGGTACTTTTTCCCCTGTACAAACCTTCAGCTATACTAAAGAAGAGGGGCGAGGTATGCATGTATCCTGACCACTCGTGTGAAAGCAGGGTTTCGCATTCTCATGTATTTCTTTTTAAGATTTCTTCTATGGGGGCGCCTGGGTGGCTCAGTCGGTTAAGTGGCCGACTTCGGCTCAGGTCATGATCTCGCGGTCCGTGAGTTCGAGCCCCGAGTCGGGCTCTGTGCTGATGGCTCGGAGCCTGGAGCCTGCTTCTGTTTCTGTGTCTCCCTCTCGCTGCCCCTCCCCCATTCGTGCTCTGTCTCTCTCTGCCTTTCAAAAATGAATAAATGTTAAACAAAATTTTTAAAAAAAGTAGCACTAAAAAAAAAAATAAGATTTCTTCTATGCACTTACTGGCATTTTGTACAAGCGGACATCATGCTTTTTGGTGAACCTAAGGCCATAAACATTTCCCCATGTTATTAGTAATCTTCAGAAACAATATTTAAGGCTGTATAATTTTCCATCACATGGACAAATATACTTCATTCTTGCACAGCATGTAAACAGCGAGACACATTCCCGTATTATTAAGTATTCTTGAAAATCGTGACGGGAATGCATGGTGGCGGAGGATTTTGGTGCTGTGGTTGTACAATAACCTTCTGCTAGACTTTTAGGCTATCAATTTCTTTGCCATCATAACGAGCGCTATAGGGAATACTAAGGTACCCATGATCGTCTTGAATCTTCTTTGTTGGTATTTGTTATCGCTTCCCAAATGAGGATATAAACTTTCCCATTTAAGGTATTTGTTCTTTTCACAGTTACCACACAGAATTTCTCCTTACATCTCAAAAAGAACATATTATTAGAGCTTGTACCTAGATGGCAATAAGGCAGGGAAAACCATTACTGACAATCGACACGGCTACATATTGGGTTCTCTTATTAAGGGAGAAGTGAGCCAGTGTGATTCCTGGAAGTCTTATCTGGGAGATCTCTTCTCATTTGTCTAGACTTTTTGTGAGTTACGAAGATATTTTACTGTATCCAACACAGCTTACCCATTTGAACAACTGTACTTACCTTACATGAGTGAGGACCACTGGTGACAGTGCCTTAAGATAAATTAGCTTAGACTGAGGGGAAAATAGGAAAAGGCCAAATAGATAAGAAAGTCTTTCCTGGCTTAAGTTATCGCAGACAAAACGAGCTTCTTAGTTGAATCCTGTAGTGTCATTGAAGTCTGGAAAGTACTATTTCGTTGTGTTATTCGTGACTTACGCTAATGAAGTCTGCCTTTTCCACCAAGCACGAAGGTGCTGTGGAGAAAATGATTCTCAAGGGTACACAGAGACTGCAGATCATTTGGTTTCAGTCTTGCTCTGAATCTCACCCCAGTGATTAGCAACCTCCAAGCTGGGGCAGAGCACCAGAAGAGGGTCTGTTGGTGAGTGCGGAAAATAAGATTGGAATGAAAAAGATGCCAAGAAGACAACGTTCCTTATTTGAACATAGGTAAAAATTTATACCTGATTTAGCTCCTGAAATTATTCTCCATGGATCTGCACATCATCCTTGCTGAGGGGCCACGCTAATCTTTCTGAATTGTTCCAATTTTAGTACACGTGCAGCCAAAGCGAGCCTGCTCTTGAAATTATTGATTTAAACTGTGAAAAAGATACAGAAAATAACCAGTTTTAATTTGCTACTTGTGTTTAGAAGGAGTTAGTGTAGGAAGATAGTCTTTGATGAGTTGATTGATTGGTTTAATGGCCCCAACTCATAAATACATTTTCAAATTCAATGATGGACCCAAGACCAGTTTTGCTCTGCTAGGGCATGCATGTTTGGAAATCTTTCCCAGCCCAAATAAATACAATTAAGTAGATATTCTGACTTTAAGCTCCTGCAAAGGAGCATTGAAATTTTTGGCTGAGACACACAGATATAAAAGATACAGCGTAATGAAGCGTTAGGAGTCAGATCACGATGTAGATATCAAAAGGAAATGCTACCAACTGATATTCACTTGGCTGGAGGGTAGAAAATGGTTAGGAGTTTTATCTTTTTATTCAATTTTTTTAAATGTTTATTTTTGAGAGAGAGGGAAGGTGTGTGGAGGAGATGCAGAGAGGAGGACAGAGGATCTGAAGCGGGCTCCACGCTGACAGCAGAGAGCCTGACGCAGGGCTCAAACTCATGAACGGCGAGATCATGACTTGAGCTAGACACTGAACTGACTGAGCCACCCAGGTGCCTCAGGAATTTTAGTTGTAGAGAGAATTTTATGAAGATGATTTCTTCAGAGAAACCGGTGCCATTTGTCCCACACACACCCACCCCCCGCAACACACAGGAGGACAGGGTGTGTGAGTTGGTGTAAGCTTCTGTGTGCGTGTAGGGGGAGGAATCTTGAGGGTAGAAGGTGAGCTTCCAATGGAGCCCAAAGGAAAGCTTGCTTCATGCTTCCTGGAAGGGGTGAAAATGGTAAAATGGAATCTGACTCTTGCCATTGAAACGTAGAGGTCTACAGAACATTTTTTTTTAACGTATGTTTATTTTTGAGAGAGACAGAGACAGAGTGTGAGTAGGAGAGGGACAGGGAGGGAGGGAGACACAGAATCCGAAGCAGACTTCAGGCTGTGAGATGTCAGCACAGAGCTCGACCCTGGGTTCAAATTCAAAAACTGCGAGATCATGACCTGAGCCAAAGTTGGACGCTTAACCAGGAGCCTCGAACATTTTTTTAGTAATAAAAAATAAAGTTTTAAATAAAGCAGAACAACAGGAATTGCCCTGGACTTTTACTGAGCAGGGACATAGAGCAGGTGATGTTTTACGACCCTTGAGATACTAAAACTCAGCCTGGACCTCCTGGACCTATTTTGACACCTGAACAACTAAACCTGGAAAGAAGACAGAACTCCAGCAGAGAGTCTGTGTGGTTTGAAGGTCCTGAAAACTAGAGGTGGAGAGAGGAGTGGCAATCATATCACAGAAAACATCACCCAAACTGCCACTGAGTGCAATCAGCAGACGTACAGGTGGGGGAGCTCTGAAGAAGTTATGGAAACACCCATGCAAGTGAGAGAATCTGCTTTAAGTATCTTCCAGGTCTAGAGAGAGGGAAGCTCATGTCCTGCTGTCCAGGTAAGCAGGAGCTCTCCCATCCCCCCATTTCTTTCCTCCCTCAGTTCCATCACGTATTATCTAACAGTGAGAAGACAACACTGGGGTCCACATCCAACTACACCCGAGCTTCTGGATGCTTCAGCTGTATAAGCAGCTCTTAAAACCCTGGAAACGATCTAAGATAATCATGTGTTTCCATAAAATCTATAAAAGACATTCTAATCACCATTACTGAAGACTGGTTTCTCCATCCAGTTCAATCACTCCTCTCTTCTCCTCCTCTCAGGGGACTTTGAAGGGGCTATCGGCCTTCTGACGTGTTCTTAACTTTCAGACGAATGTTGATGTTTTTCAACATTATTAATCACTGAAAATTCAAAAAGGACCACAAGGCTAAACTGTAGAGAAAGATCAGTTTCACTCAACGCTGTTACATGAAAAACAGTTTTTTTCCCCAAAATCATGTTCCTAGTAATATTTATAGACCATGAAAGCGAATACACAGCGGAAAAAAGAGATATTTCTCAGATATTTTGTGAAAAAGGTTCTTGAAAAGTCACAATGTTATGCAATTCTGTATCGCCTATTTTCAAGCAGTTTCAAATAATATTTTCTTTATAAATAAACTCACTTCCATCAGTTGGGTTCCAAGACCACATGATAAGAACATTCAAAAGTCATGAAAATTCCAAATCACAAAAAGGCTAGGTTTACTCGGCTTGCACATAAATAAATATACATGCACACACTGAGCCAATATTTTGAAGTAAAGATGAACGGGAACATTCAGAGTTATTTTGAGATGCTAAAAGATTAATTCCAGTCATATGATTCACAGAAAGATTTCCCCTTTAGGGGTCATGGTGACAAGAGGCATTCTTGAGATAACAGAAATGTCACGAAAATCATGGAATTAAGTGAGAATTTGATTCATTTCTACACTAACCCTTGAGGAAAAAATTAAAGTGAGGAAAAGATCAGTTAGAGTTATTTATAAAACAAAAACAAAAACAAAAACAAAAACCATTATAGGGGCACCTGGGTGGATCAGTTGGTTAAGCGACCAACTTCAGCTCAGGTCATGACCTCACAGCTCATGGGTTTGAGCCCCCCATCAGGCTATGTGCTGACAGCTCAGAGTCTGGAGCCTGCTTCATATTCTCTCTCTCTCTCTCTCTCTCTCTCTCTCTCTCTCTCTCTCTCTGCCCCTCCCCCACTCAAACTCTGTGTGTGTCTCTTTTTCTCTTAAAAATAAACATTAAAAAAATTTAAAAAGCATTATGTAAATATTACCAAAAGGAAAATAGAAAACCTCTACAAATTGAGGTATGTCCACCTAAAAATACAGAAGATAAATCCTACTTGATGGTTATAGGTTCTTTGCAAAATGTGACAAACGTTGAACAGCTGGGGATTATTGTATGCTGCTGTTAAAAAGGAAACATTATGAATTTTTTTTTTTTTTTGCCTTTTTCACAAGCAAAACCATCTGCCACTTTTCAGCAAAGTGAATACTATGGACAGCTGTAACCTATGGTTGGACAACACCTAACTGTTAGAAAATCAAAGAAAAGGGCTGCGGTCATGCTTTTAATAGCTTCATGACATGACCCTAGGTGACATCGGCAAGAAGAGTGGGGTAAGAACATTCAAAATTCCTCTTCTCCATAAAAGAATTAGATCACTGGCATGAGGAACAAAATCAGGATTTTCAAAATTCTGGAAATCCACCAAAGGGACTAATACCGGGACCTTTATTCTAGAAAAGTAGTTGCATCTCAGGAAGAACAGTCTGCTTTGTCGTACTTTAACTTTCCCTGTCTCCATCCCAGAGACGGGGGTGGAAAGGCTGATACCACTGAGAGTGGAGAGGCCCCTTCCACCGGCATGAAAGACTCATTAGAATTGAGAGGCTCAGCGTCCCCAGCTTCATCAGGATCTTCCCACATGTCCCCATTCCAAATAACAGGCTCTCATTCTTTCCCAGTCATTGCTCTCACT
The DNA here is from genome assembly GCF_018350195.1 of Panthera tigris. Classification (NCBI taxonomy): domain Eukaryota; kingdom Metazoa; phylum Chordata; class Mammalia; order Carnivora; family Felidae; genus Panthera; species Panthera tigris. The sequence goes on from NC_056674.1 coordinate 50,555,308, forward strand.
TTAATAACAGACGCCCTGAGAGGCTAGGAGTTCAATCTGTGTTGTAACTCAGCCAGTTGCAGGATGGGGTCCTGTGCTTGATTTGCAGCAATTTCAGCCCTGTGTGTATGGCATCGCCTTCAAGGCACATATAGAAGCTCTTGGGTCATTTATGTGGTGTTTCAGCTGAGAAATCAGATCAAATCTCTGAGCTCATCCATTTCTTTCACCACTTTGTCCAGCCACATTAGGAAAAAGGAACCAATGTCATTTATATTCCCCCGTTTGCCAAAAAGGTTTCCAAGTATTACATACAGAGTCTCTTAACTCCTTGATGAGGAGGATCCAATGCACGTCTTTTGCATATTGCTATCAAGGGCTCACACCATGGACGACCAGAGCTCTCTTTACTGCTGCAAACAGAATCATTAGCATCTCTAAATCTAATTAGATTAGAGAGCCAACTCCAGAAACCCCAGAACCAATTCAGAAAACTCAGCCCTAAATTTTACTTCTTCGGAGTGCCTGGGGGGGCTCAGTCGGTTTAGTCACGGACTCTTGATTTCAGCTCAGGTCATGATCTCATGGTTCATGAGTTCAAGCCCCTCATCTGTCAATGCAGAGCCTCCTTGGGATTCTCTCTCTCCCTCTCTCTGCCTCTTCCCCCAACTGTACTCTCTTTCAAAATAAATAAATAAACCTAAAAAAAAATTTCCCTTTCTCTAAAACCACTTTTAGGTATTATTCAGGTTCTCCAGACAAACCTAACCAAGAACTTACAGATATACAGAATATTTATTATGAGCTATTTGCTCATGTGATTACAAAGTTTGAGAAGTCCCATGATCTGCCATGTGCAAGCTAGAAACTCAGGAAAGCCAACGGTGTTTGGTCCAACCCAAAGGCATGAGGACCAGTAGATCCAATGGTCCCAGCCCAAGTCTGCAGATATGGGAACCAGGGGCACTAATGCCCAAGGGCAGGAGAAGAGGGATATCCCAGCTCAAGTACTGAGAGCGAATCTGTCCTTCTTCTACCTTTTTGGTCTATTGGGTCCTCAATGGACTGGGTGATGCCCATCCATATTGGTGATGGCAATCTTTTTTATTCTGTCTACAGGTCCAAATGCTGATCTCTTCCAGAAACACACTCACAGACACACCCAGAAATAATGTTTTACCAGCTACCTGGGTATCACTTAGCCCAAACTGACACGTAAAATTAGTCTTGTTGTCATACTGTTCCTGTGAAGATGATGAATGAAAGATTTCCTTCCTGAGAGGAGGATGGATTGGTCCCGAGGAGGCAAGACAGGAGGAAGCCCATTAAGCAGGACCCCGGCTGCCTCCACGTAAGTCCCCAGGTACCACTGGGATGGTGTTTCATGACATCACCGTGCAGACAGACTTCTGGGGATCTACAGTGGTCAGGGAACTGCAGAAGGGGGAGGGCCAGGAGGACACCTCATGTGTTGTGTGACGAGGGCCTGCACAAGCAGCGGAGGGTGAGAGCAGGACCTTCCCAAAGCACATGAGTAGAAAAGTTGTCCCTGACTCTCAGATTCTGCTTTCCGTGGGTTCAAATGAACCTTTGTTGGAATTAAGGATGTGAAGCCCCTACCGTGACCCCAAGAGAAGCAGGACACTGGGCCCATGTGCTTCTCCCCGCCTCCTGCTGTGACCTTGCTGTGTGGCCCTAGGCATGTCATGTAATTTCCAGGACGTGTAAGTAATGAACCTTTTAAACATTTTTTTCAAAGTTCCCTGGTGGTTATTGCTGAGGGCATCTTGAACTCATATGAACCGCATGGGCCAGTTGGGTGACATCTCTGGTCATCAACAGTCTGAGACTGACATAAAACACTACCTTGCAGCCTAAAGCATCACTCATGAACCAGGCACAGTGCGCAAACACGCAGCATTTCATCCCTCTTACCTTGACGGTGACGGGTATGGAGCACAGAAAAGCAAATAGTGCTCTGCACCTGGAAGAATAATATTTTAAGAGCAATTAGAACCATCTGAAAAAGGTGTGCTTCTAGACTGCAGACATCCCTGTACTATATTATTTGTTTCTCCATTTATTAATTTTTACCTTACATAAATATGAGTTTATACTTCCTTAGGAATAAAAGTACATTTCCCAAAGAAGCCTTCTACTCCTGCTTCTCAGTTCCTGTTTGCAAATACAACCCTTTGTATGTGAGAGGATCATCATTTTTCACAGCAATGGAGGTGGGAAATAGTATCTTCCCACACATAAGGACACAGAGGGGAATGACAGAATACGGCAGTGGCAGCTTCCTGGATCAGGCTCCAAACACCGCTGTTTGGGATCATGAGGAGAGTTATTATGCCACACACGGCTTTCCACATCTTCATGCTGGCAAAGGCACTACCAACCCTTGACTTCCCGCGTCTCTTACGTAGACCTTTCTTGGGCTTACAAAGCAACGTGCCATCATCACCCACATCGAGCATGAAAAGGCTGGCTTAGGCGGGACTGGCTCAAGGTTGCACAATATACAAATGACATGTTTGGGGATAAAATTCACCCCCACCCCCGGACTCATTCTTGCAGGTGCTGTAAGCGCAGGTTACTGCTAACCACAGAAAGTTAGGGAGGGGAATGTAATCACCGCTCATCAACAAAAAGAAATGAATCGCTGATGAACATCAGAATACGGATGAATCTTGAAAACATGCTGGGCAAAAAAAAAAAAAAAAAAAAGCCTGACACACAGAAAGTATAATTCAGTTTCTTTGATATTCTAGAAGAGGCAACACTAACCTATAGTGGCAGAAAGCAAATCAGGTTTTGCCTACTCCTGGGGGTTAGAGGGGACGGACTGCAAATGGGCCGAGTGAACTTTGGGGGATGATAAAAAGACTCTGCCTCAGAAGTGGTGATTGTTGCATGTGTGTCTGCATTTGTCAAAACTCATTGAACTATACATTTAAAATGAGTACATTTTATTGGGATGTAAGTTATGCCTCCGTAAAATTGATTTAAAAAAATCACACCTTTGAGGTGGGCGCAAAGCGCAGCATTGCTTCTCATCCATATAATTTGACTGCACGTTAATAATAAAATCTTGAAGAAAAAAAAAAAGACAGGAAGCGCATGAGCAGGACCCTGGGACGGCTGCCCTCATCCACATTCTAAGAGAAAATTAATCAGAATCAACTTAACTTGTCAGACAAGGGCACACACAGCCTCTATGTGCAAACAACAAAAAATCATCCTAGAATGTTCAACTTGATAGTAATATTGAAATTATGTTCATTTTTGGTTTTTAGACTATGAATTGGTATTTTTGTCCCCTGATAGTGTGAACATGCACATGAGCACCATCAGATTATCACATGGAGAAAACATTACAAGGAAAAAAATGATGCACTTATCTTGGAGAACCGTTACACTGCAGACCATATGAAAGTATGTGAAAGTTTCTTTTTCTTCTTTTTTATTTTAGAGAGAGAGAAGGCATGCATGAGTGAGGGGGAAGAGCAGAGAGAGAGGGAGAGAGAGAATCCCAAGCAGGCCCCATGCTGAGCATGGAACCCCAAAGAGGGCTTGATCCCACGACACCGAGACCTGAGCTGAAATCAAGCATTGGACACTCAACCGACCGAGCTACCCAGGCAGCTTCAAGTTTCTTTTAAGGAGCAAAATTAAGAGCCAATCCGCCCATAAGCTGTCATCCTAACACATTTCCAAAAAGGAAAACGTTCTTGACGTATCTTTTAAAAGTCAGTGAAGAATTGGTCATCGTCCTTTTCAATCCGCTGTGGTTTTAACTCCCCATTTGTGCTATGTGAACAGCAGAGAGGGTCTCATTTTTTCCAGTCACTCCTAAGATAACAAAAACCCCTCATAAGTCAAATTATAAGCAGTCTAATGTTAGCAATTAAAACGTCTGGTCCTAGTGAGAGCAAACCTTGAAACTCTGTCCAAGGTTGGAGCTCCTCCCCCACTCAGGTCCAGCCTCCCACAGGCTGAACATCTATGATGGAAAATGGAGACCATTGTTTGTTTCCCCACCATATTCTTGTCCTCCTCTCTCCCCTCTCCATTATCTTGCCGGGCTACCAATGGCTCTTCTGGTTTTGAAGTAGAGTAGGGACAGGATACAGAGACAGAAGAGGTCTCAGTTGACTGACACGGTCAAAGATTTCATCTGTGTCTGATTGGTGCCAGCCCCCTCTTTGGGGGCAGAGGGTCTCTCGGATAGGACCCTCTAGTATTAATCCTTCCTCCTTGGCAGTGGCTATAAAAGATGCCTCTTGGGCATCTGGGTGGTTCAGTCCATTAAGTGCTTGACTCCTGATTTCGATTCAGATCACAATCTCATGGTTAGTGAGACTGAGTCCCACACTGGGCTCTGCACTGACAGCAGGGACCCTGCTTGGGATTCTCTCTTTGCCTCTCTCTCTGCCCATTGCCTGCTTGCTTGTTCTCTCTCTTAAAATAAATAAAATAAAATAAAGTAAAATAAAATAAAATAAAGTAAAACAAAACAAAACAAAACAAAATAAAATAAAATAAATGATGCCTCTTAACATTTGTGTCCTAGGACATACTAGTAACAGATGGGAGAATGGAATGAGTCATCCCTAGATAACAGATTTTAAATATTTTCCCAGAAAACTGAAAACGGACAGAAATTTGGTACAAGAGTAGAGGATGTCACAACCACAGGGAGGACCAGAGGAGAAGAGAGAATCAGCCTGCCCTGCAAGCAGCGTCCCAGAAATATCCAGAAGGGGAGCTGGCAGATATGTGGGAGATAGGAACAAGAGACAGAGCTCAAACAACAGAGAATAATCAAAGCGCTGTTAAAAATGCAATCCTCCGGGTCCCATACACCTCCTCCAACTTCACGCACCGCAAAGGCAGCCAGCCAGGCCAAGCTCTACAAAGTTTTGCTCTAAGTGCTAACACACGCTGTCTGAAGAGAGAACTGGGACACTAGGGTGGGTATGCCCCTCCGCAGTGAGCCCTCCCGCTCTGGAAGAGGGTGCCTCAGCACCGAGACTGCCCTCTACTGGTTCAGCCTAAAATGAAGCTCTGGAAAATACAAGCACACAGAACTTCCCATTGGATTTTCTATGATGTTAGACACAAAAGGCCAACAAGGAACCACCATATTCTTGAAGAAAAACAACAGCATGGGCCAATAAGAAAAAATGAAGTACACAGCATTAATATTTTAGCAATCAGTGAGTTCCGACTGACAACCAGTCTCAAATTGGCTTATTCAACAAACATACAAACAAATAGGAAGTCTAAGACCAAGGTGCCAGCAGAGTTTCTTCTGAGGCTTGAAGAGCTACATGACTGTCTTTTCCCTATGTCCCTGTGTCCTAATCTCCTCTTCTTACATGGACACCAGCCACATTGGGTCAGGGTCCACCCTAATGACCTCATTTTAACATAATTACCTCTTGAAAAACCCTATCCCCAAATACTGTCCGGTTCTAAAGTACTGCGGGTCAGGACTTTAATGTATAAATTTTACAAAGACACAGATCAAGCCTATAACATACATTAGCTCCATTAACTGCACATGCCAGGTCAGCCCTAGCATTAGGCACGGTCAGGGTCATGCATCCAGCGGCATTCATGGGCATCTTCACCTGCCTTCTGTTGCTTGTGTTACACCTTACATTTAGAACAGGCACACAGGTGATTTGAAAAGTAATTCAGCATTTTGTAAACAATCAACTGATATGCATATCAAACAATTCTAAAATTAAAATTCTATTTTCTTAAGTTTATTTATTTTGAGAGAGAGAGAGAGAGAGAGAGAGAGAGAGAGAGAGAGCGAGCAGGGGAAGGGCAGAGAGAGAGAGGGAGAAAGAAAGAATCCCAAGCAGGCTCTGTGATGACTCAATCTCACCCACCATGAGATCCTGACCTGGGCCGAAATCAAGAGCCAGACGCTTAACCAACTGAGCCACCCTGCCACCCCAAATCCTATTTTTAAGAATCCATGTCATCTGGCCGTCACTTCTTGGCCAACTCATTCCATCATTGCTTTCATCTGGACTCATTAGCCCTTGTACTGCGGGCACAAGCAGACACAATAGTTCTCATTCATAAATCTGGCTGCCATTACAGCAGGGCGGACACAGACACAGTCAAATGGCCACTCTGTGCATCCAACCTTTCTGTTGCCTTGAGGATGTGGGGCGTGTGGAGAATGGAGTGCGGAGGGAAAGACAAGGATGGCAGTGCCTATCAGGACCTTCTCAGAGCTCCCAACCTCAGGAGAGTCCTACATTTACTTACACACCACCATTGATTGGAAATCACACTTGGTGTTTCCTTGGATTGTCGTATACCACCCTATAAAAGAAACCCAGGCTTCCAAATTTGGATTACATTTTTAAATCAAACCAAAAATGCATGTATCAATTATAACGATTGATACTGACTCAGGAGAGGGGTATATTCAAGAAATCACGGCAGTGTTTACAAGCAACATCTGAGGACACATGTTAATATGTTTTGACGCTACCTTGTGGTCTAAATTTGGTGTCTCTCTTTAATGGCTTTCATGATGACTGGCTTAAGCCATCTATACTCAAGTGGATTCCAAAGTGTTTCAGGGAACTAGGCAATCAAGTGACCAATTTAAAAGATGTGAAGGGGCACTATTGATTTTTTTAAATGCTATTTTTAAGGGTTTTCTGACAGTTTCAGTGGTAGTTGGAAGAATGTCAAATTTACCCTTTAGTAGAAAAATTGATTATATGCAAGAGGGCGCAGCAATGTTGTTTTCTTAATCCTCAACTTATCCTGAACAGTGTTTTCTTCTCCACTGTTCTTTTATCTGAAAGGAGTTCATTTAAGAAGGAAAAAAAATGAATGTACATCACGACATCCTTCTGTATATTTAAGTGGCAACAGAGAAAGTAAAACTCATACTGTTCAAAATCAAGTAGTTTCTGTAATAATTAGTGGATTGGGTTCACTAACCAAGTACAAGGTTTCGATCTCTGGTCTCTGCTACAGAGCGTTCTTGATTCAACACTCCACATGTTCTACTAGATCAAAGGTATTCCAAATCCTGGAATAAGGACATGAGAAAGAAAAAATAAAAATATATTCTCATTTTCTAAATAAAATACTGTTTTTATAAAATGTAAGAAATTCATGGGCTTACATAATCACCAAGTCCACTACATAGGACCAGTAAGATCAAAATTACATACTCTGCCTGCCACTTATCAGAACTATTACTTAGATCCTAAAAACACAAAGAAATTAACTGCCATTCTCCTTTTGATACATATCACACCTTCCTATAGTTCACTATACTCTCTTGTGGCTTCTGTGCATCTACAAGACATAATACATATTTCTAAATATAATTTAATTGGTGTTAATATGTGGTATTATGTCTGCAAGCATCAAGTGGGAGGCTAGGAATTATGTGACCATTACAATCCCTGCATACACTTTATGAGTTATCCCCAAAAGGCACCATGTTCTGCAGATTTTGGGACCATATTTCCAGTTGCGATGTCTTCAGAGTAAGCCACCTACCATGGTAAAAATATCTCTTTTCATATTCCAAGCAATGTGACTGGGGGAGCCACCAATATTCAGTGGGTATCGTACATTCGAAGCCTTTTTTTTAAAATTTTAATTAAATGCAAGAACAGCCTTGCTTGCAAAGTTAAGAATTTCAGGGAAGAAATATGGAATATCCATCTGCTCTAAATAAAAAAAATTGTGCTTGATTACCTGGTTCATGTAAAGATGATAGAATCTTGAATCTTTTTATGGTTTCCTTAAATTTGAAGGTCAGAAATATTTCAGCTACCTGTGACTTACCCTGTTTGTTACAAGAGATACAAGGAGTCATTCCAGTTAGTCCATACATTTGTTTATCATATGCTGAATACGTCTCCTCAAGAGATGATTTATTTTAAATTTAGAAATGCTACTATTTTTTCAAAATATAAACTCCTTATATTGCAATACTATATAGATACTTCGCTTCCCCCATTAACATCTTACATAACTATAGTGCGTTTGTCAAAACCAAGAAACTGATGTAGGAACATTACTATTAACTGAAGTTATGACTTTATTCAGATTCCATCAGTTTTTCCATTAATGCCCATTTTCCACTGCAAGATTCAACACAGGATACATCACATTAGACTTGATTGTCATGTCTTCCCAGTTTCCGGTGATGTACAACAGCTTCTTGGTCCCCTTCCTTCCTTCCTTCCTTCCTTCCTCCCTCCCTCCCTCCCTTCTTTCTCTCTTTCTTTCTCTCTTTCTTTCTTTCTGCCTTCATGGTCTTGAGGAGGGTTTCTGGGCATCCTGTAGAGTATCCTCCAGTCTGGGGCAGTCTGATGTCTTCTCAAGATTAGCCTGGGGTCACAGGCTTTAGGGAAGATTATCACAGAGGTGAAGTGTCCTATCTTCCCTTATCACTTCATATCGGGGGGGGGGGTACATGATGTCGATATGACATCATGAATGATACTGGCCTTCACCACGTGGCTAAGGCAGGGTTTGGCAGGTTTCTCTAGTCTAAAGTTATTATTCTTACCCTCTTCCCTATTCTTTGAAAGCAAGTTACTGAGACCAACCCACATTTAGTGGACCTGAAGTGATGAGGACATGTTCCATCCTCTGGAAGGGGGATTATCTACATGTATTCCTTGTTATTTCAGTAAAGAAGTTTCTTCTTGCATATGTACTTATTCAATTATTTATGTACATTAATACGACACATGGGTATTTCTTTTATACTTTGGGCTATTATCCAATATAATATCTTTTTTTTTGCTAAAATTATTTCAGTTTTGGCCTTTGGGAAATCTTTCAGGTTGACTCCTATATCCAGTTGACATAATTCCATCCTGTTGTTTTTTGAACATGTCCTCAGTTTCTGGTACTAAATGATCCTCCTGGCTCATCTGGTATTTTCTCTGCACCACCACTAGAATGCCTAGTGCATGGTAACTTCCTCCCAAAGAAGAGAGTATGGGAAGGGAGTGGAGAGTAGAGGAACTGTCAGCGATGAAATCTGCCAAACACTTTCTTTGCCGGTAATCAACATCAATATCAACAAGTCATATTTATAGTATGTACCCTTGAAATATTGTGATGAAAATGGCATCCTACCTCTGTGGACTTCCTCCCCACATAACCTGCACAACCCTGTCTAATCATAAGAAAAGCGTCAGATCATCCCAATTTAGAGACATTTTACAAAATACTTAACTGGTATCCCTAGCAACTGTCAATATTACCAAAAGCAAGGGAAGTCTGAGAAGCTGTCACAGCCACGAGTAGGCTAAGGACATAGGACTACCAAACGTAACATGGTCACCTGGATGGGATGCTGGAATAGGAAGGGACATTAGGTAAAAACTAAGGGAGTATGAATAAAATATGAACTTAGGTTAATAAAAAATGCATCGATCTTGGTCCGTTAATGTAACCAATGTACCATACTAACATACGATGTTCCTAAGAGAGGAAATGGAGTATGGGCTATATGGAGATTCTCTGTACTACTTTCACAATTTTTCTCTATTGCTAAAATTGTCCTAAAAATAAATTTAATCAAAAAATAGGCATGCAGTAAATATGATTGACTTGAGAGCAAGAACTGAAGACCCTGCTGACATTTTATCCCCCGAATTGATCCAAGTGATCGAGTCTGCATTCATTAACCAGAACGTAAATGAAGCTGAGTATCAGAGGATAATTTGCACATGAATACACCACTAAAGTTTCTCTCCAAGTCTGAGTCTATCTAAAAGTTTGTCCTCGCAAAACTGAGAATTCTTATTAAGAGTAGAAATCAATTCCATTCATTTGTTTATTTTTCCAATTTTAGAAAGAATGGTATTTGAATACACAATATAGGCATAGGCACTACTTGGTCTTGTCTCCAAGAAATGCTTCATAAAGAGGAGGGGACCAAAGTCTCCAGGTATCAGGTGAGTAGCGGATACAAGAGAAAGTCCTGTAGCCCACGGGGAGCCTGGGAGCAAAAATGAGATCTTGCAATTAAGAAAATGCCAGAAAGTAAAACTGCATTTCTAGGTGAAAACCCCAATTCCCAGGGAGAATAATTACAATGCCATGATTCTTATTAAATGTTCCAGTTACGGGGGCTTGGAGACTTCATGCTGGACATTAAGTAGGAAGAAGATGCTTATTACCATGAAACCAGGTTGGCTAAGGCCCAGGTATTCTGAAGACGCAGGATTACATTTACGTCAATATGTTTAAGTACTCTGAAAATGGCAAGAAACACAGCGTCTTTCGAAGTGTTCCACATTTTACCTGTCCAGAGATTTGAACAGGGGCTCGCTGCCATTCTGTGGCTGTAATCTGGAACTGAGAGAGCAGGACCGCTGCCCAGGATGCGGGCACTGGTGGAGACAGGGATGGATGCAGAAACTCGCCTTCCCCAGCCAGCTCCTTCTGTGCACCTTATCGATGCTGCCGGGGATTTGAAGAACCTCTGAGACATGCTCCAAAGCACTGAAGACCCAATTCCTTAGGCCAGGTGACAGGTGATAAACTAGACTTTCAACGCCTGGAGCAAAGGAGAACGACATCTCAGCGTGAGCAGGTCCAACAGAGCGCAATCCCAGGAGGATGGCAGGACAGGCAAGCTTCACCAGCCCCCAGGCCCAGGAGCCTAGGGGCTCGCTAATTCCTGTCTCCCTGACATCTCCCATGGAAGGGAGGCAAAGCAGCAGCCCACTGTACCCCCCAGAGGAGCATGAGCTGCCGCACAACCCAGTCCCGTCAAGGATGGCAGAGGCAGGGCTGGGAAGGATGCTAGAAAGGCCTGGCGGGGAGCCTGAGGACAGGAAGTGTGTGCAGGTGAATGGGGTGACCCGCAAAGCACTGTGAATGACGGGAGCAGGGGATGGGGGGGGTGGCAACAAGCAGCCCTCCCTCCCGACCCCGTCCTCTCCTGCACCCCTCGTCTCTGCCCCTCTTCCACGGTAGACTCAGCTGAGTCACCAGTGGTTTCACCAGATGACTGAGTGAGTCACTGCTTTTTGGCTGCCATTCCCTAGAACAGGCTTCTATTCAACTCCCTTCTGTGCTGTGATCTGGGCTGCCAGGAGCCACAGAGAGGCTCATCTCGATTCTGCTGGCCCCGTTTTATCATGCAAACCACTCTTCTGTTAACCACTTCCTCTGTAAGGGAGATGCCAGCTGGTGCGCTCCTGCCAGAGAAACTGGCTTACAACCTAAAACCCAATCTTTCTGTGTATCCAAAATGCTTCCCCAAATGTGTCCTACTTCCGCAGTGGCAACGACCGCGTTGGTCACCCCTGGCTCACCAATCGTGCCTGATATATTTAGACTATCTCACCGTCCTGGGTACATTAATTTCCATTCCACACGGCATCAACTTGGAAAAATTTCTCTCTTTCTATGCAGTCACTAAATTACAACGAAGCCTCACATATGACAATTGTGTATTTAGTGGTCTTACTCGAAGAATTAGGGTTTGGGAGAGGGGAACAGAATTGGGGCCTATTTAGGAACCACAAACACGACTTCAAATTCAATACCGGGCACCCACATTCTTAAAATATCCTTTAGTGACTATTACTAGGGATTGTCCTCGAGTGTCCCACCTCCATCCAGTCCTTAGACTTTAGCCATTTGGGTGGCGTCTCTCAACTCATTTCTCTCCCTTTACGTCTCCTCACCTCCCTACTAATTAAAAAAAAATTTTTTTTAATGTTTCCCTTTATTTTTGAGACACAGACAGAGCATGAGCAGGGAAGAGGCAGAGAGAGACAGGGAGACACAGAATCAGAAGCAGGCTCCAGGCTCCGAGCTGTCAGCACAGAGCCCGACGCGGGGCTCGATCTCGTCAACTGCGAGATCATGACTGGGGCGGAAGTCAGACGCTCAACCGACTGAGCCACCCAGGCGCCCCCCCCCCCCACTAATTTTAAATATTTGCAGTTGCTTCAAGGCTGCCATGTTGCCTGCCTCAAACACTGTCACCAAACGGTGCTACAAATCGGCAGACATAGTGGAGACACGCCTAGAGAGCTCTGAAGGAGAAGGGGCCCTGTGCCTTTGAAAAGAAGGGTGGCCGTAAACAGGAAGTCTCTGCACCCTTTATGTTTGCCATACAGCCTTCAGGAGAACATCTCTTAGAGACTAAGATACAAAGAAACATGTCCAAGGTCTGGCCTGTCTACCTGGGGAAGGTAATAACCGCCTTCCCCAGGTGTCTAGGAAGAGGCTGTTTTCCTTCCTGCCTCTCCCGTGAGAACTATGTCCTTTTTAGCCTCACTACCCACTTGAACGGGTCTTTGATTAAGAGATACAAAGAGAATGCCAAACACCCTCCATCTTTCTAAAACGTAACCAGGATAGGGGTATATGGCGCTGAGAGTTTCTAAAAAAAGGACGATCCCGTTGTTTGTTACAACTGTTGCACAGCTAAATCATACTATCATTTTTCACCCTTCTTTTAAAAGAATTAGGAAAAATGGGTAGATTAAAGAACAAACCACATTGTCACTCCAAAGTGGTTGCTGGAGCAAGGTAAAAATCAAATCAGCAACCGTTGCATGTAAATTAAAATATAAAGGGGAAATTTACTGCCTCTGACAATTATCTTACTTGTGGTTATTTTGTGACTTTTAAGGTAGGTTCAAAACATGAAATAACTGTAATATGTTTCTACTTAGATTTTTAAATGAAGGAGACCAGGTAGCTGTATCAGAAGGTATTTCAACAAGGCATATGAATTCAGTGGGGGAAAAAAATCACCAATTCATCTCTTTAAAAACATATTTGGGGGCACCTGGGTGGCTCAGTTGGTGAAATGTCTGACTCCTGATTTCGGCTCAGGTCATGATCTCACAGTTCCTGAGATCCAGCCCTGAGAGGAATTCCTCTCTCCTCTCTCTCTCTGTCCCTCCCCTACTCATGTCCTCTCTCTCTCAAAATAAATAAATGAACTTTAAAAAAAATAAACACGTATTTGGTATAATTTTCTAAAGCAAAGAAATAAATATCCGCTAAAATGTCAATTTACTCAGGATGGATGATTTTTTAAAACTAATCCTGGCATTCTGTGCTAAGGGTTTTCGAATGCACGCTGCATTTTCACAAAACCAAACAGCTGCTCCTGATTTTTGTGGTCAGAAACACCTAGAATGGTAACATCAGGTACGTTGACAGTTGTAGGCCAAAATTCATCGGAATGACTCTAATTTCAAACTAAATGATTTCTTTTATGGCACAAAAAAGTTCGCTTACTTCCCTTTTTCTGATTCTAGTTCACATGTTACCTAAGAGACCTACCCTCTCTATGGGAAGAAACAGAAAAATCCCTAAGGAAAGTGCTTACCACATAACTGCTGAGTAAAAGCAGCTGACTTAGAAGGGGCATTCTCTAAAGTGCTGGGAAGATATTTGCTTCTTTTCTTACCGTAACATTGGCGTTGTACGACAATGCTATTTTTATGACTGTGAACAAGCCTTTCAATAACTCAATCAGGTAATTTTAAGGGTTGTTTGTATGGAGCTCCATTTTTTTTCTCATTTTAATAAGTATATTTCTATACCTCTGTATTTTGACTAATGCCTCGTTTCTTTATTGTTACTCACCCCTTCGTCTTCTATCAATTACCCATTTAGAATCAAGTTGAAAATGAAGCCGAAGGGAAGGAGGATGCAATTTTAAATATATTCGTAAAAACGGCAAGGTCAATAGGTAAACGTTATTTTAAAATATGTAATGCAGAGTACTGAACTTTTTTATCTTTGTGTCTAAAAATATATGGTCCATGTAGTTGCTGCTGATTAAGAGTTTTGAAAAACAGGGGGAAAGGCCAAGAGGTGGGACTGGTTGATAAATCACCTGATTTACCAAGGGCCTAGAGTTTTCTACCAAAGGACAACAGAGCCAAACACTCACATTTGCAGCTCAAAGTCCCTAGCATAGCTTCATTCAACAGTGATGGCTAGTAAAAAGTGGTGAATGAATGACATAATTCATTCACAAGGATATTTTCTTTTTATTTCTTTAGCAAAATCTTGTTCTTTAAAGTTTATTTATTTTGAGAGAGCAAGAGCAGGGAAGGGGCAGAGACACAGGGAAAGAGAGAATCTCAAGCAGCCTCTGCACTGTCAGCACAGTGCCTGATGTGGGGCTTGAACTCATGAACCGTGTGACCGTGACCTGGGCGGAAATCAAGAGGCGGACGCTTAACCGACTGAGCCACCCAGGCACCCTGTTTCTTTAGCAAAATCTTAACATTCTCCCTCTCTCACACCATCTGTTCCAACTATGTGGCCTTACAAGTATGAAAGCAGTGCCATTAACTGGAGTCTTCAAGAGAAAAGGGGCATATATGAGAAGAAGGTGGTTACCATAATAGGCATGGGGTAAGTCAAACACCTATCAGTAAAGCTTGCGATACATTCAAGCAGGAGCTGGTAGTTGGGAATGTAAAATGAGTAAAATATGAAAATGAAGGACACACACTTCTAACATAACAGACTGTACAGGTAATGATCTAGATGTGAATACCCCAACACTACAGCTTTTAACACTATTCTGCCGATCATTTCCCCAGGCTGAGCCTTACACCTCCACATACAGGACCACGGAGGACATAAGAACCCTCTGACAAAACGCACCCTCCGCCATGACTCATTTCTCTGGGATGGCTCAGTGATCTATTCCCACGGCTGCAGGGATGTGCGTGGGATGTTCACTGGACACAGGCTGCACCCCCAGGCTTGCAAGATTTCACACAGATTCTCTTCTCCAGGGTGAAAATCCCCACAGACTATCCAGAGAACCTCCCTATTTAAAGTCAATAGTATCAGAGTGACTTAGATCTCCAAATGTCATTTGAAGTGACATTTAAATTATGAATGAATGGATGATAAAAAAAAAAAAAGGCAGTACTGTATAGATTAGAGGCAAGAAGTCTAAGTGGAGGGAGCAGCCTGCGATCAAGCCCTGAGGCATGGAACACTTGGCATGTTCAAAGAACTGAAAGGTCCTGGCGCGGATCGGGAGTGCTGACCACACAGGTGAAAATCTATGTTGGACACGGAATCGTTCTTCCAGTCATGCCAGTCTGGAACTTTGTGACTTATAACCAAGATAAAAATAAATGTTTCATCGGTGGTTTTTTATAATGCAATTTTAAAGGTGGATTTTAAAAAAAAAAGGTGAATGAGGTAACCCTAATAAAAATGTAAAAACCCTGGGGCACCTGGGGGGCTCAGTCGGTTAAGCCTCCGACTTTGGCTCAGGTCATGATCTCACGGTTCGTGAGTTCGGGCCCTGAATTGGGCTCTGTGCTGACAGCTCGGAGCCTGGAGCCTGCTTCCGATTCTGTGTCTCCCTCTCTCTCTACCCCTGCCCTGCTCACGCTCTGTCTCTGTCTCTCAAAAAGTGAATAAACGTTAAAAAAAAAAAAAAAGAAAGAAAGAAAAAAAGTGTAAAAACCCTGAAGTCATGAAAGGGAGTCACTGATTCCCGGTTTTTAAAATGACCAACCCAAGTCACGTGGGGTCTACATTTCTCATCTGGGCTGTTGATGCTAGACTTAACTAGCAAGCATACTTGGACCCTCTCTTCTAGTCATTCCCAACAGGTGTTCAGTAGAATGCTGATTTTTAAAAGTTAACTGGAAATTTTAAAAATAATTCCAAAGCCAAATTTTGCTCAGTATGTGCTGAGTATAAAGAAACAAATTCTCAAGGTGCCAGGGTGGCTCGGTCGGTTGAGCATCTGACTTTGGCTCAGGTCATGACCTCATGGTTTGTGAGTTCGAGCCCCATGTCTAGCTCTGTGCTGACAGCTCAGAGCCTGGAGCCTGCTTTGGATTCTGTTTCCCTCTCTCTCTGTACCCCCCCCCCCACCTGCTCATATTCTGTGTCTCTCTCTCAAAAATAAAGTTAAAAAAAAATTCTCATCTATACACAGAGACATTATCTTATACACAAATAATTATATAACTTATTCGGCTACTACCTTCTTTTTTTTTTCCTGAGCTCCCTAACAACATTACAGCTTCAGGGGACAGAATTTGGTCACTGCTGCTACCGGAGACTCAATAACAGTAAATCCCTCCTGGTACTTGTTTGCTCATTTTAAAATACTGTTTCTTTTTATATATTTTCCATTAAAATAATTATGAAGACTTAATCTTTAAGAACATAAAATGGGCTATTTAGTCCTTTAGGCATAGGAGATTAATTTGATGACTTTATTTTGGATTTTATTTCCAGGTGAGGTTTATACCTGGATGACAAAAGCCCATAATCTGGCCAAAAGCAAACGAGGGATGTGTAAAGTCAGGGAAATCTTCTCCAACAACTTTTAGAAGGGCTACTGTGTGACCTGAGGTCCTAATTTTGGATTGACCAAACTTGTATTTACTTGAATCATATCAAATGCCATATTAGTTTGGCCTTATTTCACGGAACCAATTATCGTCTCAAAATAAATCACTAAAACATCTGAAGAGAAAGTAGACCATTCAAATGCTCTTGTAATTCTGAAAGATCGGGATGAAACTTTAACTATTTTGAAATCGGGTAACACGCACATGTTGCCAATGTAGTTACAGAGAGTTCCTGAGTACCTGTTACCCAGCTTCTGGCCATGATGACATATACACATAACATACTGTCAAAACCAGAAATGTGATGGTGCTACAGTATTACTACTCAGGTCCAGACTTTATTTGGATTTGAATAGCTTTTACACACTGTGTGTGTGTGTGTGTGTGTGTGTGTGTTTGTGTGTGTGCACATGTTGTGGAGTGGGGGGAGTAGATATCTTGTAAGGAAGGATTCTATCCAGGGAGTTTTGAAAAAAGATAGCTGCTAGAAGCAAGCTAATTAGACATCCACTGCTAACAATCTTGACCTCAATTAGGTGAAGGATTCCTAATTAAATCGTTACAGGCTTTTGTGTTAAATGGTAATTGAATGCCTAAAAGTTCCTCACAATTATATCATATTAACAAGAATGTATTTGCATTTTTAATGCTTTATTGATTTCCAATTCATGACAGGGCTGTTAGTTTTATCTTACCACGCCATTGAAAGCTTTACAAATTGTTCTTTAGGGTTGACAAGCTTAGGGAACAGGTTAAAAAAACAACAAAGTTTGTGACCCACTCGGGGTTTTGCAGACTCCTGCATTTCAGCAACTCTTTGCCACAAATACCTCCACCTATTTAAATATAAATCTGTGGGTAAGAAGGCAGAGGACATGGTGAAACTGGAGATATGTGGCTAGGCCACTCCCTGTTTCTTACCATTTTTATATCATGAAGCAGGACTTCTTTTATTTAGGCCTGGTTTTCAGGAGCCGCAATGAGTTGGTTTGACTAATTTAACTGCACACATGAAAACCTTAGGTTTCAATATGTCTCCTATTTACTTATTTAACATAAATTTGGGGTCAATAATGATATCTATGTTCATAAATACATATAGCATTAATTCCTCTAAAATATTTACCCAAATCTGTTAACAATACTCTAGTACTTGATTTTATTTATTGACTCATCTTTTGCATTGGCGTTGACCAGCCCATTGACAAAAACTTGTACCAGGTGGTCAAAGCTAGACTTTTAAAAAAATCAGTCTACCTACTTTACAATCAAGCACAGGCCTGAATGGATCTTTTGAACGTGAATTTAATTGGTCATTCAAAATGATGGGATTAATTTGAGAAGGCCTAAATGGGTTCATGGATTTAAACAAATTGGAAAGAAGATACAACATATGAGTCTGTCTCAAATTCAGACTATTTTCTCTAGAAGTACAGTGATATATTTTCATTTTTTAATGTCAAAAGCAATTTCAGAACCAAACATTGTTGTGAAAATGTATCTCTTCCCCCAAATAATCCACCATGCCCCACCTTCCACCATCTTCCTTCATGCTGTGTTACACGCTATTTGTAGATTTCAGGGTCTTTTCAACTTGATTTTAGGAAGGGTATTTTCATAGATTATGCATTCCAGAGGCACCGCGTGCATTACTCACATATATATGAGGGTACATTCCTTACCCATATATTAGATTCATCATCTGTTATAAGCTTCTGAAGCACAGTCTTAGAAATCGGATAGCTACGCACTTGAATACATTAACAAATGTAAACACAACATTTTTCTTAATCTTTTTTCATTAATGTCTCCTGGGACTCTGTGAGATGATGGAGGTTACACTAAATCAATCAGAAATTTTACAATTAAAAAGAATTATTTTAAGCATTTATTCAATTTTGAGAGAGAGAGGGAGAGAGAGAGAGAGACAGCGAGCATGAGGGAGGGAGGGGTAGACAGAGAGGGAGACAGAGGATCTGTTCCAGGCTCTGGGTTGCTGGATGTGGGGCTTGAACCCACGAAATGCAAGATCATGATCTGAACCGAAGTCAGACACCCAACCGACTGAGCCACCCAGGCGCCCCAGAAATTTAAAATTTTTTAAAAAGGAAAATCTTTGCAAATATGTCCTGGAGAAAAACATTGGCTTGAAATGAGCAATTCTTAACTAATGTGTCAGTTAGGTGAATGCACACCTTAATCATCAAGCAGACAGGTAATGCTAACTCTTCTGCTGTCAGCCATAAAATACTAACGATAGAAAGGACGGAAGAGTTAAATTAAAAGTTTGCTCTAGGGTATGTATTTCAAGTTCCTGATATCATTTGGGGGAATACAAAAATTTTCTTGACATTATTCAGATATGGTTAACAGTGAACAATTTTATTCAGATATAACTGGAAGTGAACAATAACAAATCAGCAAACATAATTCATGGCAAAAGGGTCTCGAAAATACAGTGAACAAAGGGTGATCTTACCTCTTGTCTCCCACAGCACAATGGAGCAAACAGCCTGGAATGTTAAACTTTCACCTACTTCATTTCCCTCTTTCCTAGTATTTGATGCACTAACAGCCCTATACAAATTCAAGTCCTTGAAAAGTACTTTAAAATATTTAATATTGGTCACAGAGTATTAATCTACCAAAAAAAAAAATCAATATTCCTATTGATGTGTCCCTGTTAATCTGGTCTGTTCTTTGTGAACACTTACACAGTAAAATTCCATCATAAGATCCTATGTTATGCACTCATCTATATTAGGAACAGTCCATTTCAATATTCCTATGTTCCTGCTCATGGAATCATAGAACAGGAGGATTAAGATACTTCAGATGTAACATAGCTGAGTCCACCATAATGGATTCAGGATACAGATGTTAATTATTTCCCCAAATTTCACCATAACAAGGGCATATATGTATTTTCCAACTATTTTGCACTTCACCACTTTTAATAAATGATTGAGCAGTTACTACCAGACGTTTCACACCATAGTTTTCAAATCAGTGACTATATCCTCGGTCTATCCAAACTGGGGCATCAACAAAGTGTGCCAGGCTCTGATTACGAGCCTCCCCTGATCTGCTTAGCCAAGCTGGCCTTGTCTTTTTGTCTTGTTTTGCACACAGAAAGATCCCCAAGAACCACCTGTACCATTCTCGTGGCCTTAAATATCATCGCACCCTAAACGACTGTTGTGTGGTATTCCTCAAAGGGTTAAAGGCTAGAGTCTGCTATAGCCTGTATCCTGTGTGACATTTCTTCCATGTTTTCCAACCCTCTGAATCTCTAGACTACACCCGCATAATTTCTCCAGACTTTTTAGCCCTAACACTACCTCCGTTTTCATTGGTCTAATCTTTTTTTTCCAACTCATCCATTTAATTTTTAAAGCCAGTGATATAGTTTTCAATCTGTGTTTTCAAAATCCACTACCGGCTATTTACTCAAAGAAAACAAAAACAATAATTCAAAAAGATATATGCTTCCTATGTTCAATGCAGCACTGTTTATGAAAGCCAAGGTATGGAGGCAATCCAAGTATCCATCCATAGACAAATGGATAAAGAACATGTGAGTCGGTTAAGCAGCCAACTTTGACTCAGGTCATGATCTCACGGTTCATGAGTTTGAGCCCGATGTCCGGCTCTCTGCTGTCAGCACAGAGCCTGCTTCAGATCCTCTGTGCCCCTCCCCTCCCCTGCTTGCTTGTTCTCTTGTGCTCTCAAAAATAAATACACACTAAAAAAAAAGATGTGATAAACACACACACAATGGACTATTATTCAGCCATAAACAAGAATGAGACCTTGCCATTTGTGACAAGGTGGATGGACCTAAAGTCTATTACACTAAGTGAAATAAGTCAGACAGAAAAAGACAAATACCATATGGTTTCACTTACACATGGAATCTAAAACACAAGACAAATGAATAAACAAACAAAAAACCCAGTATCTGACATATAAATACAGAAAACAAACTAGGGGGGGAGAAGGAAAGGGCACACTGGGTGAAAAGGAGTGAAAGATACGGGGCTTCCCATTATGGAATGAATGAATCACGGGAATAAAAGGTACAGCATAGGGAATATAGTCAATGACACTGTAACAGCAATGTATGGTGACAGAAGGTAGTTACATTTGTGGTGAACAGAGCATAATATAGAGAGTGGTTGAATCACTATTGTACACCTGAAACTAATGTACCATTGTCAACTATACTCAAAATTTTTTTTATTTAAAAAAAAAATTTTTTTTTAACGTTTTATTTATTTTTGAGACAGAGAGAGACAGAGCATGAACGGGGGAAGGGCAGAGAGAGAGGGAGACACAGAATCGGAAGCAGGCTCCAGACTCTGAGCCATTAGCCCAGAGCCCGACGTGGGGCCCGAACTCACGGACCACGAGATCGTGACCTGAGCTGAAGTCGGACGATCAACCGACTGAGCCACCCAGGCGCCCCTACTATACTCAAATTTAAGAATTTTCTTTTGAGTGACTGGTGGCTCAGTCAGTTAAGCATCTGACTTTGGCTCAGGTCATAATCACACGGTTCGTTAATTCAAGTCCTGCATTGGGTAAACTTGAGCCCCACTTTAGGTGAGCCCCGCTTCTCTCTCTCTCTTTCTCTCTCTCCCTCACTCACTTGAGCCCTCTCTCTCTCTCAAAACACAATTGTTTTTTAGAAATTTAAAAATTTGGAAATTTCATTTCTAAGAAGTTCATTTTTTTCCAAATGTGCTTTATCTTTTAAAAATCTTTTTAGCGGTTGCCCTAGAGATCATAATATGCTTTTATAACTAACTTAACTATATTTTCAAATAATACTATACTGTTTCAGACACCTTAAAAAAGATTATGAGCCAGTCCCCCTCCCATCCCCTGTAACACTGCTGGCATTCATGTCATCGTCCATACTGATCTATTAGATCAATTAAGATGATGAGCTTTTGTTTTACTTCATTATTTTTCCAGTGCTTTCTCTTTCTTTTTGTAGATCTGAGTTTCTTCTTTCTGAAAAATTTCTTTTAGCATTTCTCACAGGGCATGATTGCTGGCAATGTATTCCCTGTTTTAGTTTGTCTAAAGGAAGTCTATTTCTCTTTCACTCTTGAAGGGTGATTTTGCTGGATATAGAATTCTAAGTTGGTGTGTTTTGTTTTTCTTTCAACACTTAAAAATTTCACTCTGTTCTCTTCCTGCTTGTATGGTTACTGACACAAAGTCCACTGTAAATTATTATCCTTGTTCCTCTAGAGATAAGGAAATACCTTTGTGCCCTCAGCTTCTGTTAAGATTTTATCTTCGTCTTAGGTTTTGTGCACTTCATTTCTTGTGTTTTGATCCACTCTTAGATATTTGCCAATACTTGGTTTGCATTAATTCCACAATCTTTAGTTCTTGGGTTCTGATTACATATATTTTTTCCTGACAACTCTTGCTAATATGATTTTTTCCTTTTTATGTCTTGTTATTCTGAAGTGTGAGCTCATCCTTGGTGTATCTGTTTGGGAAAAATCAACCTCTTGAGTTGATGAAGGGTCTTTTTTTTTTTCTTTTTGTAAGTATGTTTTTAACTTCTGCAAGGTAGCAGTTGCAATATCAACTGTGGATAAATTTAAATTTATTTCTCAGCCTGAGTTTTTCCCAATTACAACAGTATTATGAATTTGAACCCCAAGATATATGAGGGCATGCCTATGCTTATAAATACTTAAGTGATTTTTAAAAATTTACATACTAGACTGAAACAGGCAAAGCCCTTTGCTTGCTCCTACATTAACAGGGTAACACTTGGAAGCATCAATTAAGAGGTCTTCAAGTATTTCACATTCAATCTATTTGGATGTAAACTCTTTATCTCTTCCCTCATAGATTATCAGTACTACGATAGAATTATTGTGATGATTTAGTAAGGTATAGTGTGGTGGTGAATCCCTCAACAAAACATCATCGAGTTACAATACATCAACATAGTCAAGAGTTAGTAAATTAAACATTGTGTTTGGCATAGTCACTTAAAACTAGAGGCTTTAAACCACCTAGAAGAATTCCTATCAGGCCCTGTATTGGCCTTATAAGCTAATTCCAAAAGAAAAAAAAAAAGACTTAAAAATTAATTACCACTATATAAATATTTTATAATTTCTTCAGAGCATAATGTCAATATTTCAATGCAAAATCCCTTGAGCCTGACTTCTGGTTCATGAGTTGCTAATGCTGTTAGATATTTGCTATATTGAGCCCCTCTCGCCCATAAAGAAAACTGGGTTCTCTTAAAACAAAGACTAATTTTTGATTCCCCCTCCAAACCCATCTACCCCAAACCTATACCCCTCCCCCTGGCCAGCTCTCCTCTCTCAGGAAATGGCAGCTCTCCTCGAGGTGTTCAGACTAAAATCCTGGGGTCATCTTGATTCCCCTCTCTTTTACCAATCCTATCTACTCCTCCAGCAAATCCTGAAAACCTTACCTTTAAAACGTATCCAGAATCCGAACCTCTCTCTCCAGCATGTTTGTTGTAAGCTGGTAACTAATCTATGTGCTTCTATCTTTTCTGTACTCCACAAAACGACCACAGTGAGCCTTTATTATTTATTCAGGATACGGCACTTTATTTACTGAGTCAGACCACATCACACCCTGCTCATAACTCTCCAATGACTTCTCATCTCACTCAGAATAAAATTCAAAGTTCTAAAGCAACATGCCTCAAAGACCCTATGTGATGCAGCCAGAAAGCAGAATGTCTTGCAACTCAGTTAATGTAACTCCCTTCTCAATGTCTATTCCTCAAAGAGACTGTCCCTGACTAGGGGACATAAAACTATAGCACATCCCTTGGGGCACTTGGGTAGCTCAGTCAGTTAAGCTACCGACTTCAGCTCAGGTCATGATCTCGCGGTTTGTGAGTTCGAGCCCCGCATCAGGCTCTGCACTGACAGCTCAGAGGCTGGAGCCCGTTTCGGATTCTGTGTCTCCCTCTCTCTCTGCCCCTCCCCTGCTCACGATCTGTCTCTCTTTCCTTCAAAAATAAATAAACCTTAAAAAAAAACTGTATCACATTCCCCTGTCACTCTATGTCTTCCTCTGTTGTATTATGTTTTCTTTCTATCCATAGAATCACCTAGTATTCCTACACATTTCTCGACGTTTACTCATTATCTATTGATAATAATCTGTCTCTGTGGAGTTTGCTGTTATTTCTACAGGAGCCAGATCACTGGCTGGGAACAAAGTAGGTGCTTTATCAACATCTGTTCATTTATCGAGAAACATTTGTTTCACTATGTTTAGTGTTCAGAATAAAGTGTTGAGCTAAATGTCCATGTGTTCAATACATTATTAAACATAGAAAAAAATGTATATTGGTTTTATAAAGGGTGTATAAACAGATCATCTCATCTGCTTTAGGGAACTGAGTCACTTCTCTGAAGAACTGACATCTGTACAGATATGGGTGTGTGAAAGGTATTTTGAGTGACAAGGGCATTTCAGGTTGAGGATCAGCGTGTGCAAAGGCCCTGTAGCAGGAAGGAGCAAGGCCTAGTCATGTAACTGAGAGAAGCCCAATGTGCCTGTTGAACACAGGAAAGGGGGAGACTGCGAGTAAGACAAATAGTGGGCAAAGCTCAAAAGTCTGCACAGATCTTGATAAAAGTATTCTTGATCCTTGGGCAACTGAGCAGTTAGTGCAGTTTGAAATATTTAGATCAGGCGATCAGGTTCCCATGTAAGAAGACAATTGTGCCTCCAGGGAATGAAATGCAGAGACTTTTGCCATAATCTGCAACATGAACTAGGAAATGGATTGCAGCCTATCTGTGGATAGTTTCCTAGAGACATCCGGAGGTTGAATTGGCATTGCCTGATGACTAATTAGACTCTGAGGAAATTGTTAAGTATCACAAACACCTCCTAGATGAATGGTTTGCTCAGATGTAAGGACAATGGCGCTGTTTGCTGCTTTGGGAGGGAAAGGAAGGTGCGAATATGAATTTGGATGCACACGCTTTTCTCTCCTTCAGCAGTGATATTTAGAGACTGCATTATTGTTCCTGAACAAACTCGGCCCTCCAATTTCTGCAAATTATGTTGGTAAGAGAGCTGCTCATTTTGAAACTATCCTCACATGTATGACTGCATCTTAAATGCGGCAGATTTTAGAAGTGTCCCAGCAAATAACTGTAATACATTATAAGGTCCGTTATGACCTTTATTTTCTCTTTGCTATGCTGCTGTGGAGTGATTTACTCATGCTTGTTTGCAGGACAAGGTGGGGGAATTTGAACCTAAAGAATATTTTAAAAAGTAATTCTTGTCTCCAAACAATTTAAAGTTTGAAATATGCAATAAATAATGTCCAAATAATAAAGTAATACATCTTCTAGGAACAGTTCTCTCTATAAGAAGCAGGTCTCATGGATTATCTTCATTGCCAATAATCAGAATCTTAAATCAGAGGCAAAATATTAGCTCCTGAAATATTAGTGTCAGTAGAAAAATACTGAGATGCTTCATCATTTAATTTCAGTAGAGGCTAGCTCAGGGTTTTCTTTCTTTCTTTTTTTTAATTAAAAAAATTTTTTGAGACACACACATACACACACACACACACACACACACACACACACACACACACAGTGTGAGTGGGGAAAGGGAAGAAAGAGAGGAGGAAAGAGAATCCCAAGCAGGCTCTGTGAGATCATGACCTGAACTGAAATCAAGAGTGGGACACTTAACCAACTGAGCCTCCCAGGCCCCTCAACCTGAGTGTTTTCAAATAAATGACAGAAGTAAACTCAACAGAACATTTTATTAATTTAAAAACTGGTCATAAGTGGGTCTGAAATAATTCTATTTTACTGAAACATTATGAAAATATAGATCTTGAAGTCAACTATTTAGGTTTGAATTATGAAATACTTAATCATTACTTAGATGGTTTAACAATATCAAAATATCTGAATAATTATCTATTTTCACTCTTTATATAAGTGGCTGCTACTCTATGGAAACAACCACAATCATATATATATATATATATATATATATATATATATATATATATATATATAATTAAATTTAAATGCAATATATTAACTTTGCATCTTGGTTCAGAGTATAATATTGAAGAAAACCAAAAACAACACTGGATCTAACCCATGAGGGAATAACACACACACACACACACAAACACACACACACACGCACACACACGCCCATGAATCTAGCCATTTTCCATTACTGCAAAGTATATTCTGACTTAGAAAGTGAGCCAAATGTCCCACAGAAAAGAAAAATCACAAGCAGCTCTTTGAAGTAGATCTGACTTGAACCACCTAGAGCTCAAAAGCACACTGAAAAAGAATCTTTTCATGATTTGAAGGAAGTCATCTCACTGTTGCTGAGCATGACTGGGTAATCAGAATTGGAGTGGGAATCTATAGGGAAAAATTACTTTAACACAGATTGGTTATCCTTGGGGTGTGATTCAGTCGGTTGGGCATCCAACTCTTGATTCCTGCCCAGGTCATGATCCCAGGGTCGTGGGATCGAACCCCGCATTGGGCTCTGCGCTGAACGTGGAGCCTCCTTAATATTCTCTCTCTCTCCCTCTGCTACTCTCCCCCCCGAAAAAATAAATAAATTAAATTAAATAGACCGGTTATCCTTACATGAATAACTAAGCCTTACATAAAAGATAGGATTACCATATTTGAGTTTATATAACATGTATCTTGATATTCCAGAGACAATATATTTGGCAAAATTACTAGAAAATCATGTAATAATCATTTCATTATTGAACAGAATTTGTATAGAAGAAACTTCTTACTGACAAGGTTGGGCTCTTACAAAGAAAGCTGCTATAAACACTTGTCTGCATGTCTGTGTGGGACATAGGTTTTCATTCCCCAGAATAAATATCTAGGAGTTGAATTGCTGGGTCAGAAGGAAAATCTATGTTTCACTTTTTAAGAAATCCTCAAACTGTTCTCTTAAATGATTTTATAATTTTGTATCCTGCCCAGTAATGTAGGATGGTTCCACATGCAAGAAATACTCACCATCCTTTGGTATTTTCAGGTGCAGTGGTATTTCACTGTGGTATTAATTTGAATATCCCTGATGACCAATGAGGTTGAGCATCTTTTCACCGGCTTCACAGCAAATTGTATATTTTGCAACTCACGTGTTCAACTATTTTGCCACTTATTTTTAATAATTTTTTTTTATTTTAGAAAGTTTTAGATTTATAGAAAATTTGTGGACACAGTACAGTGTTCCCTTACACCCTTGACCCAGACTCCCCTATTATTAATATTTCATATTAGCATGCTGCGTTTGTTAATTTAAATGACCTGAGATTAAAACACTATGAAAACCCATACTTTATTCAGCTTTCTTACTTTTTACTTTATGCATTTTTTCTGTTCCTGGATCCCATTTGTGATAATGTGTTATATATAGTAATCATGTTTCCTTAGGCTACTCGTGAAAATTTCTCAGACTTCTCCTATTTTTGATGACCTTGACAATGCAGAGTAGTGGTCAAGGATTTTGAAAAATGTACCTCTACTGGGATTTTTCTGATATGTTTCTTATGATTAGCTTAGGGTTATGGGTTTGGGGAAGGAAGAACACAGGGGTACAGTGTAATTTTTTATCACATAATATCAAGGGTACATAAATCAATGTGACTTATTTCTCTTGATGTTAACCTTGATCTCCAGGCTGAGGTAGTGTTTGTTGGGTTTCTCCACAATCAAGTTACTCTATTTTTTTTCCCTTTTCCATACGGCGTTTTGAGAAGGAGGTCACTGGTGCAGCCCACACTGAGGAGAGGGATTTATACTTCAATTCGCAGGGGGCAGACTACGTAAAATATTTGCAATTCTTCTGCAGGGCAGATTTGTCTCTCCTCCTCCATTCATTTATTAATATCTGTATGGACTCATACAGTATAAGATTTTATACTTATTTTATACTTTGTGTTATAATCTAATACCACTTTATCTCTTTTATTGCTCCAATCAACCCTCTTTAGCCATTGGGAACTCGTTCAGTTGGATCTTGTGTTGCTTTGACATTCACTGTAGTTTTTTGTTTGCTTGTGTGTACCATTTCCCTACTTTTCAGCACTGCTAGACACAACAGGCTCACCTTGTGTCTTCTGTCCCAGTTTCATAACTAGCATTTTCCCAAAGATCCCCCAATCCTTTGAGTGGAAATGTGGATGTCTAGCAGAGATAGTTTTCCTTATAAAGTTTCACATGACCAGAGTTTTTTTTAAATATATTTTTTTAATGTTTATTTTTGTTTTTTAGAAAGAGAGACAGAGCATGAGCGGGGCAGGGGCAGAGAGAGAGGGAGACACAGAATCTGAAGCAGGCTCCAGGCTCTGAGCTGTCAGCAGAGAACCCGACACGGTCTAGAACTCGGCAACAGTGAGATCATGACCTGAGCCGAAGTCGAACACCTGACCAACTGAGCCACTCACGCGCCCCCAGAGAATAAGTTCTTAAATAATAATTTGGTAAAGCAGGATAATTCAAATAATCTTTATTTATCAATTAGTACTTTGTATTTGAATCTAGGCTTTGGAATCTATGTAATGGCTCCTACTAAACCTTACAAAAGCCGATCACACTTTCTAGATGTTTTAATTATTTTAAAAACCAGTCTGTCAAAATAGAATTTCATGACAAGTGTAAAATTTACTGAAGTGGCCTTTTCCAGCTATTCTTGCCAACCTAACACACTCTTGGGGATAAGAGAAGCGGGCTAAAGTATTTATTATATGCCTGCTCTACCTGTAGTTGTCTTCCAGTGAACCTTCCTGTGTAAGGTGCAAAGGCACCCGACACACTCGGTTGGGGAGACAAGGGTACTATATTGTAATGATGGCAAACTCCTGGAGACACCATTACATTTACAGTCTAGTTTCAATTGTGCTCTACATTAGGTACATAATACAGATATTGTAAAAATCACTTAGGAGCCTTGGGTCACTTTCTGTTAGGTGAGGAGGTTAGATTAGAGGATTTAGCAAGATTCTCTCAAGTGCTAACATGTTCCGCTAACACAATGCAACACAGAATTAAGAGTTGAACTACTGAGTATAATTACTACAAGAGTTCAGAGAATAGAAACGATGATGTTCACTGAAACCACGGGGGAGGAAATGATGAAATATGTGTGACAGGGGATTTTAGGTGACTGCAAAATATTTAGTGCTTGGATTTATAACCAAAGTCAAACGTTTATGACCTGGTAATCACCCTTATGTTTTATTTCATGTGACAACAGCATCGCTAACCTGAGCCACTTTCAATCAAATTGATCGGTTGTTTTATTAAACAGCTTACTGCTTATTACTGGGCTGAGGTCTAACAGAAATGTAGGACAGGTGGTTCAGTGAAGAATAAAACACAAAGGTTATTTTAAGCCGAACTTATTTGTAAGAGTAGAATTCCTGTTCTTTTAGTTGTCCCTCACTAATGAACTGCTCCTAGTGCTAACAGCAATCACTGCTGGCTGGAAAATAAGATGGCTTTTTAAATGATTCCCAGACGTTAGAGAATTCTGGTTAGAGATTCTACTTGAGTTATTGTTTCTGGCCCCAAGAATTGTGTGAATCCCCACTTGCAATCAGAGAGCAGCATAGAGAAGGATCTACCAAGTGTGGCAAATAATGTTTGCTACCAACTGCTGCTCATCATTTTCTCTGACAGATTCAGCTCACGATTAGAGGCTAAAGTAACATTCCCCACGGTGCTGAGATGTGAATTCATGAAAATAGCTGCCATCGGTAAACATTTTAAGTGTTGAAACAGCCATCCGCTTCCAGTCCCAGGGAAAAAGATATGGTATAATGAAATTAATAAAAGGAATAGATGTGCTTCCTGGATTCAGATCCTGTAGCACAGGGAAATTCACGTGTTTACGGGAAGAAGGTGAAACAAAATTTTATTTTGTGCTTCTGATTCCCAAAAGCAAAATGCCCCAAATTCAAGATTTGGGAAGATGTTTTGGCTACATTGAGAACCTTTCACAAAATCACTTGGATGGTAGTTAAAGTTCAGATGCTAAAACTTTATCAATGGGACTCTGCTCTTACATTATTCCTTCTAAAGAAGTTTTCATTACCATATTACAGTGTGTTTTCTACTCTTCTTGCTAGGTTGGTAATTGCGAATTGAAGAGAACTTCTATCTGTTCACGTAGAAAAAAACAAAAGTAAACAATAGGAAGAAAGCAGATGGGAATTAAATCCTGAATAACAACCCAAGTTCTCTTGAGCCGGTATAACTGACGAGTTGAAAGAACTCTCTTTTTGCAGCAAATCAGAAAACCAAGAATCTTACCTTTACCACCAATTCGATGTGGAAACAAACAATTCATGTTATGTGTCAGGGTTTCAGTTCTTACGGAAACAAAATGAGTAAATAGGAAAGGATCATCTGTAAGATTTCTGCCAGGCATAAATAACTGATATTTACGTTAGCGAGAACACTACTGCCAGAGCAGAACCTTCAGATAAAAGAAAGACTCCACGCTGGTAAAGAAAATAAATAGAAAAAGGAAATCAAACACTAAGAAGCTGGCTAGACTTACACAAAAAAACCTGACAAGAATCCCATTTGTAAGGAGGGGTATTAGACCATAAAAAAATAGACTGTTTGCATGTTAAAGTCTGGCCTTCATAATATAGATGAGGAAATTGGCCTCGGATGAGTGCAGGGCCTGGTTTGAAGTCAGGGAGTGTACAGAACGTGAGACTGGAATCGAGGATCCCCCGACTGCCAGGAAGCTGTCTCCAGGGCACCAGCTGCCCTAGCGTCATTCTGTCATTACCGCCACATTTGTCATATTACATGTTCTTCCTCTTCCTTTCAGCTGCTCAGAGAGATTAGATTTTCCTCCATAATCATTCATTCAGCAAGTATTTATAGAGCACATATACGTGTCAGGTACCACTCTCTAAGCAAGGGATACACTGCCGTAGATGATGGGGCATTTTTCTGTCATTAGAAGCACGCGCAACAAATGTTGTGTGAAAATATTTCTCTCGGGGCGCCTGGGTGGCTCAGTTGGTTAAGCATCCAACTTCAACTCAGGTCATGATCTCATGGTTCATGGGTTCGAGCCCCGCGTCGGGCTCTGTGCTGACAGCACGGAGCCTGGAGACTGCTTCAGATTCTGTGTGTTCCTCTCTGTCTGCCCCTCCCTATGCACACTCTGTCTGTCTCTGTCTCCAAAATTAACATGAAAAAACATTTCTCCCTGGATGACATTTCAGGCCTCTCTAAGCACTTCTATAGTCAAAATGAAATATCAGCTCAGATTATCTGCTGTATATGAGCAGACAAAAACTGAACATGGACAACGTGCCACCATGATTTAAACATATTCCTTTGAAAAGATACAAGTTTGAAACAAAAATTACCAAGGCAAGTCTTTTCTGTTTCCCAAAAATACTCAAAAAAGCTATGGATCTTAAATAGATACAGTAAATGTGCACAGAATGAAATTCATCCACTTAAACATGAATCCATCATTCTCAGAAGTGCTGACGGGGAAGAAACAATTGTAGTTTTTTGTACAATTTCAAATTTACTTACCTTATCTATTTAAGTATTTGGATATTTATTATAATTACATGTACTTAATTTTTAAAATTTTGAAAGGCTATTAATTATAGAGATGTAATTACAGAGATTAATTATAGAGATAATGATGCCCCAAAGAAATCAATTCTCTAATACAGAACACCTATGGGTAACAGAGATGAATAAAAATGATAAAAATACTAAAAAGAATGTTTTTAAGGTTTACATTAGTTTTCCCCATCCGTAGCCTACAATGTTATGTTTACTCATCTTTAGAAGATGTTAACATGACCTCTATAAAAAAATTTCTGTAAAAATTTTTCCTTATGGGGGTGCCTGGGTGACTTAGTTGGTTAAGCATCCAACTTTGGCTCAGGTCATGATCTTGCAGTCTATCAGTTCAAGCCCCAGGTTGGGCTCTGTGCTGACAGCTCAGAGCCTGGAGCCCGCTTCAGATTCTGTCTCCCTCTCTGTCTGCACCTTCCCCCCGCTCACACTCTGCCTCCTTCTCTCTCTCTCTCTCTCTCTCTCTCTCTCTCAAAAATAAACATTTAAAAAATATTTTTTAAATTTTTACTTACATAAAAATGCTGACCAGACATGAAATACAAATTAGGTCTATATTATCCTTAAAATTCCCCTAGCACTAGACAGGTACTATGGGTAATTCTGGTGGTACTCAGGATAATCTTACATACAAGCAGATGCAGAATCCTTGAGAAGATGTATTTAGATGCCCAAACAATTTAGATCGCTTAATAAATAGGCAAAATCCAAATAAGCAAGCCAACAACAACCCAAACATTGCATGATAAACTTTGTAAAACCAACCGGCAAGCCAAACCTCCCTATTACATAAATTGAGAAAAATTGTTAAAGTAAGTTTCAAGACCAAAGCACAGGGAATGACAAATGTGTATGAAATTTTTAAACATCACGTCAGATAAAACTTGGCGGCTTTTATGGATAATCATCAAAAGATCAGAGTCCGAAATGAAATGATTTCTTAAATCTCAGAGTTGGCAGCCGCCCTTGATGAGACGCTGAAATTAAACCACTGCAGTCAATTTGATGGCTCAGATCTCCCTCGCAAAGCAGGCCGGCTGTGCTGACCAATGCGAGAATCTGTGGCTGTGAACTTGCCTCCCTAAAGATGTGTTCCATGTATCTACCAGCTCCTCTCACTACTGCCCTACCTCATCCCATTCGGCAAAAGAGAAATCAAGTGACATTTTCATTTCCACTTAAAAACCACCTCGCCAAGGCCCCAACTTCGTTAGGTTCTGCTCCTGTTTTCTACTCACCACGAGGGGCAGTTCTGTCCGTGGACTATGGTCACCATTTTTCTAGCAACCAATAACCTTTCTCTCGCTGGTTACTGAGCGTTTGTAACAAAGCTCCTTGCCCTTTTCCTTTTTAAACCCGGCTCATGTCTTCCTTCTTGCCAATGCCACGTATCTTAGAATTTTGCTAGGGTAGCATCTCATGCCCAGGTGCTACTTTCTAGGTCATGTTTCTGCTCCTGCACAGCAAGCCACCCCGGAACTTCCTGATTTAAAATAAGAATACTTTTGGGTGCCTGGGAGGCGTAGTCAGTTAAGCGTCCCATCTCAGTTCAGGTCATGATCCCTGATTTGTGAGTTCGAGCCCTGCCTCGGGCTCTGCTCTGCAGCTCAGAGCCTGGAGCCTGCTTTAGATTCTGTGTCTCCCTCTCTCTCTCTGCCCCTCTCCTCCTCATACTCTGTCTGCCTCTCTCTCTCAAAAATAAATAAATATTAAAAAACATAAAACAAGAATACTTTGTTACTGCTTACCTAGTCTACAGGCCAGCTGGGCAGCTCTCTGGTCTCAGATGGCCTCTCTCTTCTGTGTAGAGCACCTATGGGTCAGCGAGGCATCTCTCCTCCCACGGGTGGTCTGGCTACGCTTCTCCCTCTCATACCCCAGCGGGCCAGCTCAGGCTCTTTCCCAAGGAGGCCAGAAGGTTCTGAAAGAGAGTACAAGCAAGGTAAGCCTTCTCGAGTCCTAGGCTTGGAACCGGCACAACCACACCTCCTTCATTGGCCAACACACATCTCGACACCAGCCCAGATTCGACAAATGGGAAAACAACTCCTATCTCTTAAGGGGAAGAGGCTGGACCACAAAGGTGGTCAACAAAGGGGACAATGAGGTCAGGTTAAAACAACATTTTCCCCTGGATTTCCTATGTTCTGAGTCGATGCCTTAATTAACTCATTAAACGGAGGAACACATACGCCATAAAGAGCCAGTACTGACCCTCTGTCATTAAAGAGGAAGAAGGTCCCCCTCTCTGAATGATCAAAAGCAGTACACATTTCTATTTGATATCATCCGTTTACTAAGGGGAAATCACACTGAATACGTGTACTTTATATAGTGTGGCTGTAAAAAACGTATGTAACGATTCCTTTTTTCCCTTTCGTTCTCCGTTTCACCCAACAGCATGAGTGAGAGAAATACCATGACTAGAATTCCACTGCCATCTGCACACACGTAAGGCGATCGATCCGCTTTGGTTCTGAGTCACGTTTGTGGCATTTCATAAAACGCACCAGGTACGTGTCTTATTTAGGTCCTCGCTTGTCCTGAAATCATAAAATAAAATGAATTTTCCATGGCAATCTCTGTGTCTGTAGTTTAGTATAATACAGTGAGTGACACGAACCAGCAAACTTCCTGATGGTTTAAAAGCACAGTAAGCACACCAGCACCCACTTTTCCTCCCCCTATGTAGGTGCCACGTGGTTCCCCCTCATACGTCTGGGTTCCCTGTTAGATAATTTTCATTCCTGCTTCCCCAGGTTCCTTCTCCAAGCTCTCACCTTCTGCCTTCTCAACAGAAATCACACCGATGATAGGTGTGAGTTTTGCTTTTTTTTCACGACAACAACGGAAGATTTCCCATGAAGAGCCATACTGTCAAATAATTATGAGCCAAAGGCTTATTGTATTTTAAACACTTTAAGAAATTTTTAATGTTTCTTTTTTGAGAGATAGAGAGACAGAGAAAGAGACAGATCATGAGCAGGGGAAGGGCAGAGAGAGAGGGAGACCCAGAATCTGAAGCAGGCTCTAGGCTCTGAGCTGTCAGCACAGAGCCCAACGCGGGGCTTGAACTCACAAACCGCAAGATCACGACCTGGGCTGAAGTCGGACGCTTAACCGACTGAGCCACCCAGGTGCCCTGAGGCCATTTTTATATTTTAAAATGATCCCTGGGTGATTCCACTGTACAGCCCAACTCAAGGACTGTTGCTAGCTGCTCAACGAATATTCCTTTGACTATGTTGTATTTAATTTTCTAGAAACATGAATACTGTTTCTGAATTTACTGACACCTTTTGAATCAGCATTTTATTCATTGTTCTCACGTGTGCACAGACTACCTTTCCTGATAATGGGTTCTTGTTAGGTTACATGAGTCGAGTAACCACATGACAAAGACAGAAAGACAGAATATGCTTTGCATACAAATTGCTTCAGCTAATCATATTTTGAGGACATAATTAGCAGCCTGGGGAAAAATAAACAAAGATAGCTGTAGGTTCTGATGCAACATCTTCAGGCCTTAATCTCTCTGGTATGGGAAATCTGAATAAATGTATGCTCCTTTGAGAGTGGCCAAATCGGATAGTGGCATATATTATTATTCAGCACCTTTGATGAGTTACAATATTAATTAAATGTTACAACTAAAGGACATTCAATGCAAATAAGGATAACTTTATAAAGTGATTTGGAATCTGACCATCTAGGTCATAAAAAGAAGTGACTTTTGTTGGTTTCCATACAAGTCAAGAAAACTACATTTTTCCACAAAGTGGAACACGTGTCCACACAGCACTGAAACTTGCATGCACACCAATGATAGTTAATTCAGCAAGTTTATATTGCCCCCCTACATTGGTGGGCCCTGTGAGTTCATCATACTACAGTTTCTCTAGCCTATGACTTCGTTGACTGCAAGGTGAACATTTGGATGTGCCACCGAGAGAAAAAGTCGGTGATTAAAACACACTTTCCACTGCTGTCTTAGAATAAGGAAAATACAGTAAAATTTATCGAACATTTACTATGCACCAGGCATCGTGCCAAACTCTAAACATCACAATAACCATAGGAGGCATCATTATAATTCCTGACCCGTGGAGGGTGTGGGGTGGGGAATTAGGTTCAGGGAAGTTACATCACTTCCCCAAGGTCACATGATCAGGTACTGAGCTTCAGAATCCCATCTTTAACAACGTAGTACTCTACTACTCACAGTCTATTTGAGAACAAACAAGATTTTCAAAATAAGATAACATGCAGTTTTGCACAGGGTTTGCAGAGAATTTCATGGTACCTCAAAAGAAGGACACTGAAGTTCAACTCTGGGTTCTTAGAAAGTATCCTGGAGCAGAGAGAGCTAGTTTTTAAAATACCTTGAAAAACAGGTTTTGCTAAACACGTAAAGCCTGTTTGCTAATTTGCACAGGTAACCCGATTATAAAAAGAATCTGAGAATTTGAGAGAGAGAAGAACATTATAAATCATTTAGAGCTTTTAGAATGAGGAACTTGGAACCCAGGGAGGTCAGTGCACTTGCTGAAGGGCAGAGTAGCAATTCATTGCGCAGGTAGTACAGGGCTAATAGCTCAGGACCTGCTTTCGACGATGTCATTATTTACAGTGCAAATTATAAATTCTGTAGACAATGGTAACCCAGTGAAAAGTACTCAGGCAAGGTAGAGACACAACTGGAATTTTTATTCTAAAAGTGTTTCATTATTGGCAACGGGACAGATTTTGGGCGAAGGAAGACAAGTATTGAATTATTATGTAAGTTGGATGGTTCTCCAGGGAGTAAATTGGACACCCAAGACCACATCTGGTAACATCTATAGACATTTTTGATTGTCAGGACTAAAGGGAGGTGCTACTGGAACCTGGTGGATAGAAGCCAGGGATGCCACTAAGTATCCTATGATACATGTAACAGTCCCCTGCCGCTAACACACACACATAACAAATCTGGCCTGGATGGTTAACGATGCCGAGGTTGGGTAATTCTTTGGTGGTCCAAGAGGACATCAAAATCTGAACTAGCACAGCTCGGGGGAGTCAAGTTTCATTCATTCATTAAATACTCACTGTGGATCTACTTTTGTGCCAGGGACTGTGACGTACTCCAGACAAAACAATAAAGATATGCACAGGGAACCCCTGTCCTCACATGGCTTACAGCATAGTGGGGGATATCAGTGAGTACTGAGCTACTTAAATATAACATTAAGAGGATCACGGTGGTGGAGGGGCGCCTGGGTGGCTCAGTTGGGTGAGCATCTAACTTTGGCGCACGTCATGATCTCATGGTTCATGAGTTCGAGCCCCACCATCGGGCTCGCTGCTTTCAGTGCGGAGTCTGCTTCAGATCCTGTGTCCCCCCACCCCCGCAACTAAATAAAAAATATCAGAAAAAAAAATAATAATAAAGAGGATCAGGTTAGTGGAAATGCCGTGTTGGGAGTGCATCAACCTTTTCACAATTAAATTATAATTGATCTGTGCAGCCTACCATATATATGGTGGTACAAAAATAATGGGACTACCCAACACTTCTTGGTTTACATCATACTCCACTGAGGAAGTAACATTTAAGGCCATCTTAAGACGAAGAAAAGGAGGAAAATCCTCCACGCTGCTGGAACACCATCTGCAAAAAACTGAGAATTAAAAGGAAGGGAACGGATGGCAACCAGATCACAGAAAAAGATGTGTGGGAAAAAGGAGGATGATGAGGGTCACAGGGGCGAGAGCACACAGGCCATCACTGTTTTCAATCCAGCAACGGAAGGCAAGTGCCCTGAAGTGCTGACTCACAATAGAACAATATCCCCTGATTTCCGGGGAAACCCGTGATGATATAAAAATGAAAACAGCAACACCACACGCAGCTGTGCTTTCTGAATGGTACAGGGGTATAATTAGAGTTTAAGAGTTTGTGATTCACGTACCTCCTTTCAGGTACTCGGGAAGGGCATTATTTAGAATGGTTCTACAAACTTTGGGATTGGATTTCAGCGCAGTCACACACACACACACACACACACACACACACACACACACGCGTATATTCTTTACTTAAGCCTCAATACATTTCTAAAGAAACCACTGTAGTAGCTATGAATTTACTTATTTAAAGTCTTCAGAATGAAAGAAATAAAGCACCTCTTAATGTGGTATTTCAGTGAAATGTGGCCTTTAGTAAAGACATTTTAAAGTGCAAAGGAAGCTTTTTTTTTTTTAAGAGATTACAACCTAAAACAGGAGAAGAGGTGTTTTGTTTTGTTTTGTTTTTTAATTTTGGGGGGGGTCAATCTTGTATTTCCTTCTTAACAAAAATTAGTTTTGGAGAGAACAGCATCCCTCTGATTTCATGGTATTTATACGAAAAATCGTGCCTTTCCCAAGGGTAGTAATTAAATAACTGAAAAAATTAAGATGATAGGCAATTAGTGGTGCATAAAGAAAAGAGCCATTTCTTTTCCTTTAAAAGATATTTGTGACGTTTAGTATGGCCTCTGTGTGGTAGAATGGTGAATCTCTGTAGTGTTTAAAATATTTAATACACAGTTTACCTGTGACAGAATTAAACTCAACAGTGAATTAACATGAATTAACAATTTGTATATAAAAGCAAGATGGCAAAGAGGAATGGGCACAAGGTATCAGAATCTAACCAACCTGATTGTGAATCTTGGCTGTAGCCTCTGACCTGTCCACCCAGCGGCCAGGTAGGTTCACGGGAAAGTTGGATTTTACTATAGCGTCAAGGATCCGTTACTCAGAAACTGAATACTGTTGGAAAAAATGATGCCTAAGAAATAGAAAGCAATGTGACAACTTGTCAGACAGACTCGACTATTGGAGAGTGTTTCAGCGATGTTCCTATGGGGGGGGGGGGACTCTGATACTAAATCAAGGGTAAGGTTCAGATATGCCACCTGTTTTAATATCTTTAATTTTATTTGAGAAGATTTGCCCAAATCCAATGCAAATGAAAAGGCGGGATTAGGATATAGAGAAAGTGGACATGACTTCAAACTGAGAGATTATTTCTTGCCTCTAACATTTTGATCATTTGAAATCATTCAGACACTGAGCTGACATACATATTCTTTAAAGTATCACTGATGAGGCTCACATGATTCTTGTCGTTTGAAGACGGCATTTCACTCACAAACTCCTATCATTAATGATAACCGAGCGTGATAAAAATAATTAATGACATATCAGCATTTTTCGTTTTAAGAGAGCTGTACTCTGAAATAGGAGTTTAGTGAGTATTTCCAAATTTCCTGGAGGGTCGAGAAAGCTTGTTACATTATTACTTGCAATTATAATGATAGAAAAACAATGACAGGTTATGGCTTTGTTTCCAGGGAATTATACTGAAATATGGAAAATAAATATGAAAAATCACAGTATTTTCTAAGTTATAAATCTGCTTCAAACTGGTTTGTATACTTGGGATACAAAGTTTGATAAATTTCCTCTCCCCAGCTGAATGATTATAGCTCCTTGGTGAGCTGACCTCCTATTTAAAATGTAAAATGAAGTGTCAAAGCTGCCAAAAGTGTCTTTAACAGACTGGACAGGGGAAAGAGTAATTGAAATTCAGAGCAAGCAATTAACTCCATGGTTCATCAAATCACGAAATCTCCCCATCTTTTTTTTTTTTTTTAAAGATTTTTAA
The DNA here is from genome assembly GCF_018350195.1 of Panthera tigris. NCBI lineage: Eukaryota > Metazoa > Chordata > Mammalia > Carnivora > Felidae > Panthera > Panthera tigris. Next base: position 50,594,073 of record NC_056674.1, read on the forward strand.
AAACAAAACCCATGATAATCAAAAGACTTCCTTCTTGTAAATTAAGCATGTAAAACCACATCTGCTTCTTCAGGATAATTAATTCATTGACATTTGAGTCAACTGATAGGAGCACAAGCTAGTGCCATTAGTTAATTAATAACTTAAGAAAACACGTGTGGAGTGCCACTGCGTCCCAAGTCGTGTACCAAGTGCTGGGGACACAGCGAAGAAAAGGTGGTATCATGGCCCTCACAGAGCATGTGGTCTGTCACGGGATTCTAATTTCAGGCTTATCGGGAAGCGACCGTGGGTCAAGGGTGGGCACAGAGATGCTGTCTGGGGCCAGACTGTTCAGGCAAATAGGCCAGCAAGGTGGGAAGAAGGAGTCTGACGATGGCCAAACACAAATGCCCTGAAACCAAGTGGGAGCACCAGCTTCTAGTTGGCGCCCTCTGCTTTGGAGGGGTGAGGGTAGGGCGCTCTAAACGTGG